>NC_080169.1:72011641-72311641 GCF_950295315.1 Erinaceus europaeus
AGTATGGATAGACTGTCAGCACCCATGTTCATCAGGGAAATAATTACAAAAGCCTGACCTTCCACCTTCTGCATCCCACAATGACCTTGCGTCCATACTCCCAGAGGGTTAAAGAACAGGAAAGCTATCAAGACAGGGGATGGAATAGAGTTCTGGTGGCGGGAATTGTGCAGAGTTGTACCCCTCTTATCTTATGGTTTTTCAGTGTTTCCTTTTTATAAATAAAATTTTATACACACACACACACACACACACACACACACACACACACACACACACATATATATTCCTATAAAGTCAGTGTACATGAAAACTCTAAGAGCCTGCCACGTCCAGAAGAAAAAGTAATAAAGATGTGGGCTACCTGGATCATCAAATGAGAAATTGTACAGGTATGTGTAAAGTTATAAATGTCTGCATAGTTGAGTATGTATACATGTTTGTGTGTATACTCAGAAACATCCTCAAAATGTAAGACAATTAAATTATCTCTTTTTTCCTTATCCATACCCTTGTACACAAACATAGTTACTAGTAGCAGCTCAGTAATAAAATACTTTATGAAACTTCAAATATTTTATTTATTTACTCATTCAATAAATATTTACTGAGAACTTGTATGCCATGGGAGTGAAGATGATTAGGTTCTTTCCCTCAAACAGGTATAAATGTTTTAAAAATGCATAAATTTAATAGGTTGTTAAAGAGTACAGGTGGAGGCCAGACAAGAGAGGAAGCAT
Source organism: Erinaceus europaeus (assembly GCF_950295315.1). NCBI lineage: Eukaryota > Metazoa > Chordata > Mammalia > Eulipotyphla > Erinaceidae > Erinaceus > Erinaceus europaeus. The sequence continues at coordinate 72,012,382 of NC_080169.1, forward strand.
GAAGGAGGGAGCAAAGAGCTCCACAAAGGTGGGAACCAAAGAGAAGCAGAAAGGAGTCACAAAAACTTAATGAAGAGTGTGAGTCATAGCACAGGAACTAAAGGGTGGCAAGATGGCTGCACAGTAGACAGTCAGAAGGAGTTCCAAGCACTGTAAACGAGAACATCTAGATTTAAAGCTTCTGGAACTTTAGAAGTTTATGCATCACTATGACTGATGTACAGGAATATATGTGGTGGGACTAGGTGATGTGAAAGGGATGGAAAGAGATCTGGAAGATCCTAAGGTTAGAGACAGGCAGAGCTACAATGAAAGAATGTTATTATTATTTATTATTATTATTATCAGAGAGAAACTGTAAATGAAGGGGGAGCTGGAGAGGGAGAGAGACACCTGCAACACTGTTTCACCACTTGTAAAGCTTTTCCCCTGCAGGTGGGAATCAGGGGCTTGAACCTGGGTCCTTGAACATGTGCACTTAACCAGTTGTGCCAGCACTTGGCCCTTAATAAGGTAATTTTTTTCGATAAAGATTGTTTTGGAAACATTTATCCCCTTAAAAAAACATTGTTTTGGAGGTAATAGAAATAAACTAAAGGTGACCTGAGCCTTATGGGGAACTTAGTGAGAAACTAAGGCTGAGGGTAACTATGACTTTGCAACTCCCTAGATACTTATCTTCTTTAAGTGTCTGAGAATAGTTAGAATGGGATTTTTTTAAAGGTAAAAATGAGTTAATACCTGCACATAATTGGCACATAATAAAAGCTTGATAAATGTTAACGATTTGGTATGAATTGAGAGAAGCATAAAGGGAAGTGAGCTCTACCCTGGAGGTTCCATGACTGGGGGAAATATGGGCTCTATAAAGGAAGCAGGAGGTTCCTGCTATCTTAGAGTTTAAGAAGGCAAAAGGTAGTTATTGATATAATCACATTATTTGTCAATTGGGTTAACTTTAAAAATTCCATTGTTAGGATTTGCTATATCATACACAACATCACCATAATTTATGTCCTTTGATGTTACTTATATATAGCTGTGTCTTATATAGTAATGCCACTGATTGCCTCTGTTCTCCCTGGTCTAAGCTTTAATCACAATCAACATTTTAAAGAACAAGTCGTTATAAGAAATGTACTAACAATTTGAGAACACTGTTAAAATTCAGTCTGATTACATGTTTGAAGTCGTAAGTCCTTTGACTGGAAATATACTCAGCCTGTGGTCTGTGCATTAAAAGGTTTGAGACATTCAATCAGTTTTTCCCCTCATATTAATTAGTGATTTATTGTCAGGCTGGCTTTGCGAGAGGAGACAGACGACCAGGGACTCATGGTTGAGCTGTACGCAGTATCTCTTGATTCATGCAGGATGCAGCGCAATCTAAGCCGAGCTAGACTAAAACTAACACAACTACCAACTAACTAAAACGAACAATGTTGTCCTTACATACTTTCCAAGTAGGGTGTAAACAAGATGTGACATACAGAGGGTGGAGAGAAAAGTGACTGGTGAAAATCAGGGTGTGACAAGGAGAGGGGGTGGAGCAGGCAAGAATTCTACCACTGAACCACCAATGCCCTGGAGGGAAGGTGGTGCTTTATGTAAATGTAAAAGTGATTTATGTAAATAGACCATAGCAGTGGTTACATAAATAGAATACAGTAGTTATGTAAATAGAATACAGTGTTAAGCAGGAGGTATTAAACTAATGAAACAGAAGGGGTTTTTAGAAGCATACCAACAATTTATGAGACTACAAGTTAATAGGAGTGTACATAAACACCATTCCCACCACCAAAGGATTGTTTGGGTCCCTCCATCCTCCACAGTGAAGCTGAACATCTACTACATCTACTCTCACCCTCTACCAAGAGATTTTTACTTTGGTGCCCTACTCCAAACTCAGTCAGATCTTGCTTTGAGTTTCCCTTTCTGTTCTTTCTCAACTTCTGTTTATGAGTGGGATCACCCCATACTCGTTTTTCTCTTTCTGACTTAGCTCACTTAACATAATTCCTTCTACCTCCTTTTAAGATGGGTCAGAGAAGGTGGGTTCATTGTTCTTAATAGCTATGTAGTAACCAACTATTAATGCATCTGCTGATCCCAGCCTAATCAATGCAACGAGTACCACCTCAGCATGCTTCACTTCAGACTGTGTCCAGAGAAATCAGGCATGGAATCTCAACCCTTCATTACTCATTACTCAGGTGAGACCTTTCCTTTCTCATAGGACTCCTTAATTCCATTTCAGGTGGTTCACTTCCTATCAAAGCCCCCAAATTTAGATATAGACCAGGTCCCATGAGATAGGGCAGATGTTCACATGTATCCATAAATTAGAGCAAAATACATACCTTAAAGCAAAAGTACACAACAGTTTACAGTGAGTCAATAAATGAAGCAAGCAAATAGGAAGACCTAAAAAGACACCATAAAGTACATAATTAAATAGATTCTATTTACACATAGATACCCTCCTCACTTACTTCCTATTACACTTCCCTCAGTCACTCCAAAGCTAAGCTTATCAAAGTCAGGACTACAAAAGCTGAATAAGGGCAAAAGACTGGCGTACTTTAATGATGACTCTTTAGTCACTATCAGGCCACTCCATCATCTAGGGCCCTAGTAGGAGAGTTCTTGGATTCCCACACAGACATGATGGACCTAGACCTTGAATAGATTCCTCTCTCCATTATCACTGGTCATCTCTATCAGGAACAACATAATGGACCCCTTTGGGGGCCCTATAGGACCTTGCCCTAAATGTGGATCAACAATGGTAGAGAATGTTCCATCCTCCAAAGGGAGGCTGGATAGCATACTCTACCACCTGAGGAAGGTGGCTCCTAAAATTGGTGCAACTTGGAATGTTCCTACTCATGATCACAGAATGCTAGTTCAGACCTACAGGATGTAAAGGTTACATAGGCTCCTATGCTGAATATGTGCCCCAGATCAAATTGATGGGGTTCACAGTTAACAATATATATATATACACCTTTCCCATATTTGGGAGCTACTCTCTTCCCTGATCCAGCTTTCTAGTCCTTTTTCCAGCCATGACATCATCTCCCCAGACAATAACTTTGGTCCATCTGCATATCAGATGTCAGGTTCAGGAAAAAACTAGTATAGTCATGGGCCCTTTAGAATATACCTGAAATAGATCTACTAGCTATTTCTAAAACAGAGACCCCAAATCTTCATCTATAATATTCCAGCCTTTAGGTTCATGATTAGTCAACAATTTGTTTGGCTTTATATGTTAACTCTTTTTTTCAGCCACCAGGTTTCAGATGTTACCATGATGCCAACTGTACTTCCCTGGACAGACAATATCACCAATGTGTCCTGAAGCCCCACTCCCCAGAGCCCTGACTCACTAGGAAAAGAGAGAGACAGGCTGGGAGTATGGATCGACCTGCCAACACCCATGTGCAGCAGGGAAACAATTACAAAAGCCAGATCTTCTACCTTCTGCACCCCATAATGACCCTGGGTCCATTCTCCCAGAGGGATAAAGAATAGGAAAGCTATCAGGGGAGGGGATGGGATACAGAGTTCTGGTGGTGGGAACTGTGTGGAACTGCACCCCTCTTATCCTATGGTTTTGTCAGTCTTTCCATTTTATAAATAAAAATTAAATAAAATGTTATTGGTTTTGCTATTTTTTAAAACACCATATTTGAGCCTATGGAAAGTATAAAATAATAAATTGGAGATCTTGGAATCTCAAGCAACTTGTCTGGTCTCTCTCCTTCTTTCCTGCACAATATTCTTCTGAGCCACTGCAGAGGATAAATGCCCAGAGTTCTCAGGGGTTCACATGTGTCTTGAATCCCGTTTATGAAGTATTGCACTGGAATTGATGAATCTCTGTTTCAAGATCCTGTATTAGTAAGTAAATTTTATTGCTCATTATAGCTTGTATTTTCTGGTGGAAGCTGAAGTCAAACTGTTAAGGTAAAAACATACCATACTGGACAATCTCTCTTGATTGATATGAAGAGAATCAGAGAAAAAAATCCATCTAAATTTAAAATTTTTTAGGTCTGAAAGAGAGAACAGACTATGTAATTGGATCTTCAGGGGATCAATTCTAGAATTACTAATGTATACTTCAGTAATTTGGTGATTTTATTGCTTTGTATCCTCCTTTCACCTTAATTTTCCCAATATGTTTAGCCCTAACTCCTTTTTAGAAATCTGAAATCTTCAAAAAGTTCATCCAGTAAATAAATGTAGTACCTATACACTGCAGTGTTATTTAGTGATAAGCAAATATATATATTTACACATAAATAAATACTAAGAGCAGTATTTAGGTGATGGAAGTCAGACACAAAAGTTATATATCGAGTAATTATATTTACTATGAAATTTTCAAAAGAGGAAAATCCATAGAGACAGAAAATACAGACATGTTTTGTTTAATAACTTTTAGATCAGGGACAGACTACATACAAATGTAATTCCAAAAGGCTATATACTGTATAGTCTAGGTATATAGTACGAAGTATCATCTGGATCTGTGTAATTATATTCTGTAATGTTCTCACAGCTATAAAATTACCTAATCAAGAATTTTGTTAGAACAATACGTGATTGCTAATTAGTAGTTTCTGGGGACTGGAGGGAGGAGTAACTGTTAATGGTCTGGACTTCTCTGGGACATAATGAAATGTTCTGGTAGCAGACCATGGTCTTTTTTGTAAAACTTTGTAAGTATACTGAAATGTACACTTACAAATGATAAGTTTTATGTTATATAAATTATATTTTCAAGTATGTAAGAACTGAATATGATGTCAAAACACCTGGCTTAACTCAACATACTTATATTTATCTCCTGTAATAGCCACTACTTGTCCTTCCTAAATTTTACTTCCTGCCCATATATTGGGTCATGAGAGCAGAACCATACTCTCATAAAGGCCTACATTAGTTTTAAATCCCATGAAAAAGAAACTAGGATAATTTGCCCCTTCTAAATATGAATATGTCTTTCAAATTTTGTGACATTTAAGCTGTCTTTGCATTGTTCCCAAGTTAAAGGAAAATTTTTTTAACTTTTTGAGCTTTCAAGTAACACTTCTCTTGAGTGCACGATGTCATCAAGCACTTGAATAATCTTACTTAATCCAGCCATCATGCTGAAGGATACCATTACTATCATCCTCATTTTACAGATGCAGGTACAGATACAGAACGAAAGTGTGTGAAGCAGAACTTGAAGTGCCTCATTTTAGAACTCATGTAAGGAACCATTCCTCTCAGCCATCATTCTCCATGAGCTCCTCTAGTTGGCCCTGATTTCATGCCCATGAACATTTGCTTTAGAAATTTGTTAACTGATTAAATCAACTGCTTTATCCCTTAGCTATTTAGGGATTATGAATTCTCAGTCACATGTTGAATATAAATGAGAAAATTCTATTTCTTAATGAATGTAATATTGGCACATTCAAATAGAATAAGTAAAGACCAAATTTGGGTTAATACCTTGTAAGTAGGAAAAATTAATGGCAATTTCATCTCTTGTCAGCTATGCTCCTTGTATCACTGACTAGAGTAATTTGTTTAATTAACCTGGAATTGTCTTGTTAATTATACATCATTTACCATACTCAATAAAAGGTCATGCCTCTGAGTTTGTCAGTATATTTAAAAATCCCTGAAGTGTATTACAAGGCATTATTTCTTTGTAAAAAGACAGATGACATAGATTTCACAAGATCATTATGAGTAATTTTGTCTAATACAGGCTGGTAAACAAACATTGCTATAAAGAATTTTTTTGTAACTGCTCAGTTCTGGTTTATGGTGGTACAGGAAACTGAACCTGGGACTTTGGAACTTCAGGCATGAGAGACTCTTTGCATAACCATTATGCTATTTACCCTCCACCCTACAGAAGTTGTTGGTGACTGCTTACTCTAAATATTAGATCCTAAATATGTATTTGTATTCATATCATATGTATTCAGTATTCATAGTGATACAGACAACATCAAACGGTAAAATGTAGCTAATAGCCAAGAGCCTAGGAAAGCATATTAATTAAAAAGGTAATAGTATAACTTAAAGCTAATACTGTAATACCAAAAGTTTACTTTAGTTGTCTGCTCTCTATTAAAATATGACATGACTGAATAAATGAAAGTTAAACAGAAAACACTGGGTCTGTCCACTATATCTCCCATACTCTCCCAATTTGAATTGTATCAAATCTTGCCATATTTAGGAGTTTTTTAAATTAACAAGTTATTGGCTGTTTAATTATTACTTTTAAACAAGAAATGAAACATTCAGGGAATAATAAAAGTTTAAGTAAAAAACATAAAATGTTTTATGCATCAACTGAACAATATTATCTAGGAATTGAAAGGCACAAAAGTCAAAATTATGCAAGGTCTAGTGATTTAAGTTTCCCTGCTATGCATTAGAACTGCAAGCCTGATTCTCAGGTTTTAATGCAAAAAAATACCAAGAACTGAGTAAAATATTTTGAGAGCCAGAATACTCAACACTAAGGAAAAAAAATGCATTTTAGCCTCTGGAAAAGGAACAATTTTGTATGAAAGGATATTCAAATAATCCTTCATTGAATAACCACAATGAGCCTTGAAGATTTACATGACTGAGCAGGAATTCAATGCCAAAGACAAGATGGAAGAATTTTTGCCTGGGATGCACAAAGAGATATCCATAATTAAACATCACACTTTCCTAGGGCAGCATATTTTCTTATATTGACAAGCAAAATTAGGTATTTCAAATCATGTATTGTTGGCATAAAGACATCTTTTGCATAACTATTGTCTTAATGTATTTCTGGCTATTAGGCATTTATCTACTTTTGGTCAGTGAGGCATGCATTCGAAAGAATTCTGGTTTTGCATAAAATGTTGTAGTTACATTAGTGGAATTACATTCATACAGCAGTATTTTACAAATAATTATGACCTTAATTTGATGGTTCATATATACATTTTGGGTTTTTAAGTGGCTATTATTTTAATATAATTAATAAAATTAAAATAAACTCTAGGAAAAAAAACTTCTAGAAGTATCTTTTTTGCATCAGCAATATGCTTTACTTCGCCTTATTATCAGACCAGTTTAATACATCACAAAACCCTGTGAAATGCTGAAGAGATGCCAAACATATCATGTTTATTTAACACTTCAAAAAAGTCAGAATCTAAAGATAGATTATGTATTTAATAATTCTTTTGTTCTAGCTCAAATAATGTCACATTATTTTAGTCATATACTACCATGTCTGCCAAGTTTCCAAATGATAGAACGCTTTTATATTTCACCTTTTATTAGTTCTCTACTTTCTCACCTCTGTGCTGCTAAATAAAATCATCTTAATTTTGTTGTTTATTATAAAGAACATTTTAGAAACAAAAAATACCAAAATTAATTTATTCTTTTTTCTACAAATGACCATTTATCTTAAAGCTCACTTTACCCCCTTATTTCTACTCAAAAGTACTATTTAGGAAGATTACCTGTTTAATAATACCCAGGCATACCACTTTTATTTTATGATTAGTTATCACTCATATGAATACACATAAAATTATTGAATATTACTGTAAATTTAAAAAATTTCTTAACATATAAAAGTCATTTGCCATTAGTTATGGAAGCCAAATGACCATCAGTGGGATCCATTCTTGTTCAGAAATCTCTTTGGACCATCAACCCAATGATACAGATTAATAGTGATTGAAAGGCTAAATGCCATTAAAACCAATCAAATGCATTCCAGTTCAAGTGGAATTACCTTTTTATAGCTTTAGAAGTCACCACAGTATACAGTCAAAGGACATAAAGACACTAATTCAGAAGGATATACGCACCCCTATGTTCATAAGTGTAGTATCTATAATAACCAAAATATGGAGTCTACCTAAATACCCATCAAAAATTACTGGCTAAAGAAGCTATGAACTATACACTCAGTGGAATATTACTTGATCATTAAAATCATGGCACTGTGTAGTTTGAGACAAAATAGATGGAACTTCTCATGCTAAGAAAAGTAAGAAAAGAAGTTACAGTCAACTGCAAAGTAGGCTCATTCATATATAAGAATATAACTAAAACAGGTGGTCAGGCAGTAGCGCAGTGAGTTAAGCTCACATGGCGCAAAGCACAAGGACCAGATTAAGGATTCCAGTTCAAGCCCCCGGCTCTCCACCGGCAGAGGGGTTGCTTCACAGATGGTGAAGCAGGTCTGCAGGTGTTTATTTTTCTCTCCCTCTCTCTGTCATACCCTTCTCTTTCAATTTCTCCCTGTCCTTTCCAACAACAACAGCAATGACAACAATAATAATATGATAACAACAAGGGCAACAAAATGGGAAAAATGGCCTCCAGGAGCTGTGGATTCGTAGTGCAGGCACCGAGCCCCAGCAATAACCCTGGAGGCATAGAGAATAAAAATAATAAGAATATAACTAAAAGAAAAAGGTTTTGAAAAATATAATAACCAAACTGACTCAAATTCTGGAAACCATAGTGGATATCAGAGGAAAGGGTTAACAGTGATTAGTGAAGGCACAGGGTCTTTGGGGGCTATTTGGAATATAAACATACATATGTATATATATTTACCTTATAGATATGAATCTATATTCCATTTTGTAGAACCTAGTTCTACTGTTTTCTATGTGCTAATAACTTTACATAAATCACCTCCTTTAATTCCATGACTACTTAACATTTTATGAAGTAGATGCCATTATCATCACCATTGCACAGCCGAGGAAACTGTGCGTAAAGCCACTAAGCAGCTTAGTCTAGGCACGTGACAAGTAAAGATCAGGTCTGAAAGCAGATCTGCATGACTCTGACCCAACCCTTCCCCCTTCTACATAATCCCACTTCCCATTGCTGATAATGGCCTGCACTCCTGCATTTCCTAGTATATCATCCATGAACAGACTTTCTACATACTGTCTTGGACCCTACAATCTGTTCTCTATATGATGCTAAAGTGCTCGCTCTCTCTCTCTCTCTCTCTCTCTCTCTCTCTTTCCTCCTTCCTTCCCTCCCTCACTCTCATTTTTTTTCTTTTTCTTTTAATTGCCTCCAGGATTATCACTGGGGTTCAGTGCCTAAAGAACATATCTACCACTCCTGGTGACCTTTTATTTCACTTTTTATTTGCTTTTTATTTGATAGGACAGAGGGACATTGAAAGGGGGTAGGGAGATTAAAAAAAAAAAGGTGAAAGAAAGAGACATCTGTAGCACTGCTTCACTGTTCATGAAGCTTCCCCCCTTGAAGGTGGGGACCAAAGGCTTGAGGTAACATTTGTGCTCAACAAGGTGTGTTACCACCTGGTTGCATAGAATGATAGCTTTAAAATAAAAGGCAGAGAGTTGGGCGGTAGAGTAGCAGGTTAAGCACATGTGGTGCAAAGCTCAAGGACCGGCATAAGGATCTTGGTTCGAGCCCCGGCTCCCCACCTGCAGGGGAGTCGCTTCACAGGTGGTGAAGCAGGTCTGCAGGTGTCTATCTTTCTCTCCCCCTCTCTGTCTTCCCCTCCTCTATTTCTCTGTCCTATCTAACAAAGCCGACATCAATAACAACAATAACTACAACAACAATAAAACAACAGGGGCAACAAAAGGGAAAATAAATAATAAAAAAATAAAAAATAAAAGGCAGAGGCTGGTAAAATAACTCAGTTGAATAATGCACTGCTTCACCATGTGTGTAGCCCAGGTTCAAGCCCTGCCTCTATTGCCTTGAAGGAAGCTTCCATGCTGTGATCTCTCACTTTTTCCATCTCTGTCTGAAAAAGGTCATACCAGAGTGGTGAAACCCAGAGATATAAAAAATGAATAAATAGGGAGTCAGGCTGTAGCGCAGCAGGTTAAGCGCAGGTGGCGCAAAGCACAAGGACTGGCATAAGGATCCCGGTTCGAACCCCGGCTCCCCACCTGCAGGGGAGTCGCTTCACAGGCGGTGAAGCAGGTCTGCAGGTGTCTATCTTTCTCTCCTCCTCTCTGTCTTCCCCTCCTCTCTCCATTTCTCTCTGTCCTATCCAACAACGACGACATCAATAATAACTACAACAATAAAAAAACAATGGCAACAAAAGGGAATAAATAAATAAAATAAATAAAAATTAAAAAAATATATTTAAAAAAATGAATAAATAAAATAAGAAGCTGTTCAAAACATGACCACCTTTGTTGATGTAGTCCTTTCTTGTCCTTTCTCTTTTTCTTTCTTCCCTTCCTTCTTTCTTTTATGATATGACAAAGAGAAATTGAGAGGGAAAGGGAAGACAGAGAGGAAGAGAGAAAAAGAGACACCTGTAACTCTGCTTTACCACTCTTGAAACTACCAATTCCCGACAGGTGGTGACAGGGGGCTTCAACCCAGGTCCTTCACATGGCAGTGTGTACTCTCAACTAGGTGCAGTACCAGCCTGATTCAAATAATGCAGTTCTTTCTTCCTCACCTCAGTTTATAAAGTCTTGTGCAATTTTTCAGTTACATACAAAGCTGTTCAAAATTTTCTGTAGCTTTTTCTTCTCAAGTTCCTAAATAGGCTCTGGTCTCCTATCCAGCCTTGTCCCTTTCCCTCTTGAATCTAGATCCAGTAACTGAAAGGTTTTCTTATAATTTCTAGAATGGAGTCAGTATATCCCTACACTGAATCTTGTATCTACTGTTCCTTTCCTTAGGTATGGGTACCCCACCATTCACATACCTGTAGCTTCCTACTCATCCATCACACCTCAGTTTAGTACCATTTCCCCAGGAAAATCGTTTGTAACTATGCCACAGTTTGTTCAGACTAAATCTTGTTTCTCTGCCATATGTTTTCCCAGAACTCAGTACTCTTCTCTGCTACACTTAAAAGGTTTTATTTGCATAATTATTTAAATAATGTCTATTTGAAGTAGGTTTGGGGTGTGTATTGACCTGCCAACATCCATGTCTGGGAGAGAAGCAATTACAGAAGCCAGAACTCCTCCTACCTTCTGCACTCCATAAAGAATTTATGTCCATACTCCCAAAGGGCGAGAAATGATAGGAGAAGATGACCAGTGGGTCTGAATTCCAATTCCACCAGAACCCAGAGAGAGACAAGAAAAGGAAGGACATTTGGAAACAGTAACAGGTGTAGAAAGGGGAAAAAAGGCAGGACCATAAAGAAATGAGCAAATATATATATATATATAGTTATAGAAATAATAGTGTAAAACTCAGATTCAACAAAATTTTATCATTGTTGATTTGTTAAGTCTACTAAGTCTGCTTATGGCTTCTGTAAGAGAATAAAATATCATATACATATTACACATATGATTGTAATCTAATCTTTTACTTTTGCAAGTAAGAAATGTACAAAAAGGATGGGGCTAAAGGTGGAATTTTTTACCTAAAGGGAACTTTCTTGAGGATTAAACCTTAGAGGATTAAACCTTAGAGGTAGTTACCAATAGTTTATAGGTGATTTTCTAGGATCTTGTAAGAGCAGGCAAAGTCTCGATGTCAAATAACTTAACAGGATGATTAAATGACTTCCAGGTTTTTTTAAAGCCCCAAGGCTGTGAACCTTATCTTGGGCCAACAGAGTCAATAATCAACATTACTGCTCTGACATCAATCAATGAGTCATCGAGACTACTGGGCTGGACGTAAAGGAGGTTCTCTTTCATATTTCAAAAGTAGCTAAAAATAATTTATTTAATAAATACCCAGTAATAAATATTAAACATATTATCAGCGTTGGTAATGCAACTCTTTCTCATCTCTATGGAAGAAGTCTTTCCATATTAAAGTCAATTATCTCATGAATTACATAAACTGATATGTTAAATTTGCATTTATTTGATGTTGTGTAAGGTCTGCTTATGTCCAACTTGACATGTTCACAGCATTACATATTATAGACTTCAAAATTAAGAATTTTCTGAGATTACTTGGCCGTCATATAGACTTTTGTCTCATGGAGTATGTATACTTATAATTCCACAAAATACTTTTAAAAGAAATATAATTATATAAAATATCCACAGTTACTGGTTTCTTATAACAAGATTGACTTACCAAACCCAAAAGCATTGGAACCTCCAATACTCTGTGAAGCCTGAACACTTGTAGATGTGTATAGTCCTGTCACCAGCAAACCATCAAAGAAGGTGCTTGTTGAAATAGTCACTGAAATACAAGGAGGAAAAAGAATAAGGAAACATCAATTAATATGGTGAGAATAATGAGATGCATTTCTGAAGTGTTAGACATTGTCAAAACAATTATTACTCATGACTAACAAATTATTTCATACCACCCCAACTTGGTATTTTTTTCTTATAAGAAATTACAGAGGAGCAAAGAGAAAGCTCATAACACCAATGTCTATAATTGCTGGTTCTAAATTTAGTACATCAGTTCTGCCTTTCTGCATTAATTTACACTTTTCCAACTTTGTGAAAACTCATCTGCAAATAATGTAGTATGCATAACTAGTATTGCTCCTCCCACCAAGGCAGTCAAAACCATTGCTGGAGTTTGAGCAATGAAATAAAGCATTTTAATACTTCATATTTTAAAATAAGAATAATAAGATACACTGTATATTTTGATATTACAAGACTGAATATGGAACAACAACAACAATAACAATAAAAAAAACCAGAAAGCCTGAACAGACCCAGGACATTGGAAATAAAAATGTTGGGGGAGTCGGGCTATAGCGTAGCGGGTTAAGCGCAGGTGGCACAAAGCACAAGGACCAGCATAAGGACCGGTTTGAGCCCTGGCTCCCCACCTGCAGGGAGTTGCTTCACAAATGGTGAAGCAGGTCTGCAGGTATCTATCTTTCTCTCCCTCTCTCTGTCTTCCTCTTCTCTCTCCATTTCTCTCTGTCCTATCCAACAATGACGACAACAATAATAACTACAACAATAAAACAACAAGGGCAACAAAAGGGAATAAATAAAATAAATACAAAAAAATGTTTCAACAAGCAAAAGTCCAACAATAATCTTGTAAATCAACAATTCTTCAATTCAAAAGGTTTTAAACAGTTTTAAAACCCCATGACTTCAACCACACTTTTAGAGAATAATCAATAGTTTTAGTTCCCAAATGCTTCCATAAAATTGAAAAGGAAGGAAAATTATAAAGCATGTTCTATGAACTCAACATTACATAATACAAAACCAGACACAGGACATCACCAAAAACAAAAACTATAGAACAATACTTCCGATAAATATAGGTACAAATCAATTCAGCAATATATTGGCAATATAAATTTAACAGTACATTAAAAGAATTGGATACCACGATCAGATGGGTTTTATTCCAGGAATACAAGGATGAGTCAACATTAGTAAACATGAAAAGGAAGGGAAAAAAAGACATTCTTAAGAATTACAGAGAAAACATTTAAAAAGATTCAGCATCCTTGCATTATATAAACACTTAACCAGGGGCGGGTGGTGGCACACCCTGTTAAGCGCACATAGTACTATGCCCAAGGACCTGTGCAAGGATCTAGATTTGAACCTCTGCTCCCCACCTACAGAGGGGACACTTCAAGATCAAGAACAAGTAGTGATGTCCATTCTCACCACTATTTTCAGCACAGTGTTAGAAGGTCTAATAAGAGCAATCAGACATTAAAAGGATATTAAGTAAAACTCAAATCAGAAAGGAAGAAGTGAAACTATCACTACTTCTAAGTTGTATGATAATATTTAGAGAAAACTCCAGAGAAACCTATAAAAACCATTAGAATTATCAACAGAGTAATTGTCTATTAGAAATAACAAAAAGGAAATTTCAGAACACCTGTAATCTGTAACTATTGTTTCTACTCTATACTACTACTACTCTATACTATATCTACTGTGTACTACTATATGCTACTAATGACCTAGCAGAAGAGAAACTTGGAAAACAACCAAAACTTAAGTATTATGGAATAAGTTTATACAAAGAACTGACAGACCTGTACGTTAAAAGTTATGGGATATGGTTGAAAGAAATAGGAGACACAAAGAAAAGATAGTCCATGCTCATGGATTGGGAAAATCAACTTTGTTAAGTGGCTATTACTTAAATTAATGAACAAATTCAATTTAATTGCTATCAAAAAATTCCATGGGCATTCTTCACAGAAAAAGAGCAAAACTGAAAATACAGAAATACAGTATTATTATTACACACAGATCCATGGAGTAGAATTTAGAGCCCAGAAATAAACTACACATATATAGACAACTAGTACATGACAAAGAAGTTTAGAATTTACAATGGAGCAAAAAAAAAAAAAAATCTCCTTAAGAAATAATGTTGGCAGGTGCAGGTGATGGCACACCTAGATGAGCACACACAGTACTAGGCACTAGGAGCCGTGTAAGGATCCGGGTCTGAACCCCAGCTCCCCACCTGTAGGGAGGCCCTTCACAAGCGGTGAAGAAGGTCTACCTACAGGTATCTATCTTTCTCTCCCCTTCTCTATTTCTTTCCGTCCTATTGAATAAAAAGGGAGGGGGAGGCCACCAAGAGCAGTGTATTTGTAGTGCTGGCACCGTACCAAGCACCAGCAATAACCCTGGAGGCAAAATTAAAAAAAAAAAAAAGGAATAAAAAAAGACAAAACAACCAAGAACATCTGGTCCCTACCTACAGCTGGGGAAGCTTCACAGGTGGTGAAGCTATGCTGCAGATATCTTTTTATTAAATATTTTTATTTATTTATTATTAGATAAAGACGGAGAGAAATTGAGAGGGGAGTAGCAGATGGAGAGGGTGAGAGACAGAGAGACACCTGCAGCCCCGTTTCACCACTTGTGAAGCTTTCCCCCTGCAGGAGGGGACTAGGGGCTCGAACTGGGTCCTTGCGCACTGTGATGTGAGTGCTTAACCAAATGCGCCACCTTCTGGGCCCTTGCACTTATCTCTCTTTCTTCTTTATAACCCCTTCCCTCTTAACTTCTCAACTGTCCTATCAAATTTAAATAAATATATTTTAGAAATAAACATTATAGTGTGGTCTGGGAGGTGGCGCAGTGATAAGTCTTTGGACTCTTAGCATGAGGTCCTGAGTTCAATCCCTGGCGGCACATGTGCCAGAGTGATATCTGGTTCTTTCTCTCTCCTCCTATCTTTCTCATTAATAAATAAATAAAATCTTAAAAAAAGAAATTTTATAAAAATAAGAATAAATTAGAAAAAATAAACTAATGATGTTGGTACGACTGTATGGCCATATGCAAAAGAATGAAACTAGACAGCCATATAACACTATATACAGAAATTAATTCAAAAATGATTGAAGACTTGAATAGAAGATCTGAAACCATAAAATGCATAGAAGAAAACATAGATGATATAATTTTTGACATTGACCTTAGAGATTTTTTTCAATGTCACTTTATTGGAGAAATAATAATTTATAGTACAGTTGGTAGCACATGGGTACAGTTCTCATCTCCCCAAGATAAGTGTCTGTGAAACACCCACCACCTTAAGGCCTTTTCCCCTAACTACACTGCCCATTGTCCTCTCCAGCCTTCTCCCGGGCCTTTCTTCCCAGAATCTTTTGCTTTGGTGCAATATACCACACCCAGTCCAAGTATTACCATGTATTTCCCCTCTTTTTTTTTTCTTTGTCTCTAAAGTTTGATGAGTCTACTCTCATATCTAATATAAAAAGGACACTACATTAAACTGAAAAGCTTTTTCACACCAGAAGAGTCTTTCAGAAAATAAAAAATCATCCTACTAAATAGGAGAACATATTTAAACATTATATATCTGAAAAGACATAATACCCAAAGTATACAAAGAACTCACAAAATTCAACAATAAAAAATAGGCAAAGGCTTATAATAGACACTTCTCCAGTAGGACATATAGATAGTTAGTAGGCATATGAACTCATCATTTCATATTATTAGAAAAATGCAAATAAAAACAATGATAGATACTCCTCATAAGGATGAGCAGGGAAAAAAAGTAGTATTGGAAAGGTAATCTTTATGCACTATTAGTGGTAATGTACATTGATGTAGCCATTATGAAAAACAGTGTAGAGCCCTCAAAAAATTAAAAATGGAAATTCCACATGATCTCATTACTCTAGTTCAGGCATTTACCTGGGAAAGACAAGAATGCTAACAGGAAAAAAAAAAATATATATATATATATATACACATATATATGTATATTCCTGTGTTATTGTAGTGTTGTTCATAATGACCATGATCTGTAAATAACCTAAATAACCAAAAACTGATGAATGGATAAAGAAGTGGTAAATACAATACAATGGAAAACCAGTTGAGTATTCAAAGATATTAAATCCTGTCATTTGCAACATGGATGAACCTACAATATTATGCTTATTATACTCAGAATATTATACTCAGCTGTTAAAAACAATGAAGTAATTTCCTTTGCCTCATCTTGGATATAACTTGAAAAAAACATGTTAAGTGAGATAAGTCAAAAAGAGAAGAATGAATGCCAGATGATGTCACCCACAGGTGTAATTTAGGAAACAAGGACAGAAAGGAAAAACACAAATTAGAACTTGTACTGGGTATGGTGTATTACACAAAAGCAAAGAGCTCTGGGGAAAGGAGTTAAAGTGAGGGGAGTTAGGGGAGGGATGCTGGGGTGCTGGTGTGTGACGGGCCTAGACCTCAAATAAATCCCTCTCTCTATTGTTACCGGTGTCTCTATCAGGAACAACAAAATAGACTCCTTTGTGGGCCCCCCCATAGGATCTTGCCCTCAACTTGGATCAACAGCAGTAAAGAATGTTCCATCCTCCAAAGGGAAGATGGATAACATAACCTACACTACACCTGAGGAAGATGGGTCGATATTGGGGCAGCTGGGATGTTTCTACTCATGACCACAGAATGTGAGCTCAGATCTACAGGGATGCAGAGATCACATAGGCTCCTAAGCTGAATAAGGGCCCCAGACCAAATCAAATCAATGGGGTTTATAGTCAACAATAGTCATACCCCTTTCCCATATTAGGGAGCTACTCTCTTCCCTGATCCAGCTTTCTGGTACTTTGTCTAGCCATGACATTATCTCCCCAGACAATAACTTAGATCCACCTGCATATCAGATTTCAGGCTAAGGAGGAAAAAAACTAGTATAGCCACAGGCACTTTGGAATAACTAATATAGGCCTAGTAGCTATCTACAAAATGGAGTACCCCACCCCCCAACTCTTCATCTGAACTATTCCAGCCTTTAGGTCCATGAATGTTCAACAATTTGTTTGGCTTTGTATGTTAACTCTCTTTTCAGCCACCAGATTCCAGAAGCCAGCAGGATGCCAACCAGACTTCCCGGGACAGACAACCCCACCAATGTGTCCTGGAGCTCTGCTTCCCCAGAGACCCACCCTACTAGGGAAAGAGAGAGGCAGGCTGGGAGTATGGACTGACCAGTCAACGCCCATGTTCAGCGGGGAAGCAATTACAGAAGCCAGACCTTCCACCTTCTGCATCCCACAATGACCTTGGGTCCATACTCCCAGAGGGATAAAGAATAGGAAAGCTATGAGGGAAGGGGATGGGATACAGAGATCAGGTGGTGGGAATTGTGTGGAGTTGTACCCTCTTATCCTATGGTTTTGTCAATAAAAATGTTTCCTTTTTATGAATAAAAAAAAATTGAAGTTGAGAGTGATATATAAACACCTATCACAGGACAATGAAAAATTATACTCAAATATCAACAACTGTACTATAAATTACTAAGTCCCCAATAAAATGATTAAACAAGTAAATGAACTGCAAATAATCTTTTGTCTCTTGGTCTTCATAATCCCCATATTCCTGATATCTCATACCTGATTTCACTTTGTCCCCTATTTTTGCTATAAATAATAATCCCTTGTTAGCATATTATATTGATATTTTAATTACTCTACAATAATTTTGTTTATCAATATTATTCTTTTTTAATGTTTTTACCATCTTTTTAAAATTTTGTTTATTTTTATTAATGAGAGGGATAGGAGAGAGGAAGAACCAGATATCATTCTGGTATATGTGCCACCGGGGATCGAACTCAGGACTTCATGCCTATGAGTCCAGCAATTTAACAACTGCACCACCTCCCAGACCACTGTTATCAATGTTATTCTACAGGTGTTTTGTTCAGTAATATATTATTATGTGTCTGAAAAAATTTTCATCTTTGCTTAATAAACATTTATTGGTATGTTTATTAGTGAATAACTCATTCATTGAAGAACGTGCAAGGTTGTCTTATTTTCAACTTATTTCTAGAAGGAAAGTATTTTATGAATCCAAAATATTATTAATCATATAAAACTTACTTAGAAAAGCTACATGGAAATAAAAGACAGAAGAGTTGGCAATGTTTGTATTTAAAACATTTTCCAGAGTGCAAGAAAGATAAGTGCAAAAAAGATGTCAGTTAAAAAAAACATTTGTAGATAAAATAAACCATTTTAAAAAATGTCACATGCATATTTACACAAATTATAAAGAAAAAACTTTCTGTTAGAAACTGATGCTTCTGACTGAGTTGGAATTTTAAAGTACTTTTAGGGGATAAATAATAATTACATTAAAAATAGCGCAGAGGGTTAAGTGGACATGGCACAAAGCGCAAGGACAGGCGTAAAGTTCCTGGTTTGAGCCCACACTCCCTACCTGCAGGGGAGTCACTTCACAAGACCTCCTCTCTGTCTTCCCCTCCTCTCTCCATTTCTCTCTGTCCTATCCAACAACGACAACATCAATAACTACAACAATAAAACAACAAGGTCAGCAAAAAGGAATAAATAAATAAATATTTTTAATGCTACTCTCTTGACAATGGACCAAGCATTACTTTTCCTTCTTAAAGTAGGTGTAATGCATAATCCACATGTGGACAATTTATTGGCTTCTTTTTTAAGAAAATGTTGCCCAGACTTTCATGAGATTTTTTTTTTAGATATATCTTTGATATTTCCTCATTACTCAAGAAGATAATGTGCCCTTTCTGTATTTAAAGAACACCTGACGTGAGTCAGGCAGTAGCGCACCAGGTTAAGCGCAGGTGGCACAAAGCACAAGGACCAGCGTAAGGATCCTGGTTCGAGTCCCCAGCTCCCCACCTGCACGGGGGCTGCTTCACAAGCAGTGAAGGAGGTCTGCAGGTGTCTATCTTTCTCTCCCCCTCTGTCTTCCTCTCCTCTCTCCATTTCTGCCCTATCCAACAATGATGACAACAACAATATCTACAACAAGGGCAACAAAAGGGAATAAATAAATAAATATTAAAAAAGAACACCTAACAGCCTGAATTCCTTGCTAGTTTGTTAGATATTTCAGAATATCTGTAGCACATCTGCAGCAGCAATAATGCTCTATTTACTAGAGTACAACTAGTGAGCACATAAGCAATCTACACAAAATGTTGAAAATGAACAAGGCACTCTGAAACTTTCTCAGAAACACTTTATTCCCTTCTCATTAAATACTACTACTTCTTTCAGCTTACAAACTCTGTTTAGTCTATCATGATCTCCTAAACACACACACACACACACACACACTCACACACACACAAATTTTCTCAGGCACTGAGGCTGCTCTGACTACAGTGCTCCAGTATTAAGTAGCTGTGTTTTCCTGAAAAATATGTCGCCAACATTTTCAAGCTTCAGAACATGCACTAGAAAGTAAGCAGCACATTTGAATTAAAACCAAGCAATACATATACATTTACATATGTATATGCATGTACACATACATAATAAATACACATCGGCATATACAGCACAGATGCTAAGAATTGTGTTAACATTGTCATTTGACTTTTATTAACTAGGAAGCTAAAACAAAATTAGTTAAAACTATTTCCCTATTACAAATTCTCTAAATCTATGAATTCAATATATTTTATAAAAACTAAAATACATCACCACTATGGGATAGAACAAACTAGTTATTGATGTCAGACACAAAAGATTTATGTAAAAAAAAGGTTTATGTAAAAATCACATTCCACCTTCACTAAATAATAATACAATTATTTTAATCAGGTAAACATTTGCTTAATTCAATTTTCCATGTGATTTACTTCTTTTCATGCTTTTATAAGTTTTCATGGTAAAATTTATAAAAATCTTCCCTCAAATGTTCTCTCCATTAAAGCCATATCATATATATATATATACATATATATATGTATATATATATATACATATATATATGTATATATATATATATGCACTGAGATATTATGAAGATAAACAGCTACTGTAATTATAAAGAAAAGGAATGTATTACAAATAGAATTTCAGGGGCCAAGTGGTGGCGCACCTGGTTGAGCGCATGTATTATAATGCTCAAGGACCCGAGTTTGGTCCCCACCTGCAAGGGAAAAACTGCTGCGCAGCCCGACACTCTGCAAATGATAAAGCAGAGCTGCAGGTGTCTCTCTGTCTCTCTCCCTCTCTACCACCCCCTTCCCTCTTGATTTCTGGCTGTCTATTCAATAAGTAAAGATTTTTAAAAAATTTAAAAAATAGAATTTTAAACTTAACTAGTACATTTTAAGAAAAACAGAGAGCTCATGTTCTATTATCTATACTCAGAAAAGTAAATGTATGTTACCAGGTAACAATATTGTCTGTTCAACAGGTATTACTAGCTTCCCATTGCGCACAGATTACAATCCTAAATGCTCAATGAGTTCGCAAAGACCTTGAGGTTCTGAGCATAACCTATCTCTCCAGTTAAATTACACTATTTCAGTTGAAAATACCCTCTGATCCAATTGATGCAGAACATGTCCTTTATTTCTCTATCTTCTTGTCTTTCTTTAGTGTCCTCACCTAGAATGATTTCCCCTGTTTCCTTTTGTTAAAACCCTGCCCATTTTTCAAGGGCAAGTTTAATATACTACATTTTTCATTAAGTCTTTTCTGACCTCCTGTGGAAAATCACCTCTCCCCTCTCTGTGACCCCACAGCCCTCAGACTCCTTAGAACACATGCTCAGACTCCACTTTCCATAAAGCATGGTACAGAAAAGCTCAATCAAAATTTATTGAATTTAGCTATACAAAGACATTTGCTACAACATAAAGCAACATAAAAGGTTACTGAAGATGCAGTGTAGTCCAGTAGTTACTATTGATACAAGTGAAATATAACTTCTTCTAAAAGAACAAGTGCTATTCCTAGAGATAAATGAAAATGGAGGTTTCTCCTGAAAGGATAAGCAAAAAAAAAAAAGAAAGAAAGAAAAATAATATTATAACACTAAAAACCATAAATAACTGATTGATTTTCACTTAACTTTACCCAAAATGGAGTTTGCTTTGTATATATAAATATAGATGCATAGGCATAGTCTATATAGAGACTAAATTAATCTGTCAGTAATTTGTTACTAATATACCTTATCCTCATCCAGAAGTTTCTCTGCCTTTTATTCAAATAAAAAATAAGCAGGGATCAAAAGGCTGAGAAGGTTATACATATCTCTCCCACATTTGTGTTAAATTGGCAAAGAGCTTAGCACCAGGAATCTATGAATATGGATAGCTGCATTGTGACAGCAGAATGAAAACAGGATGTAGGAACACAATTCAATTCTTATCAGTGCCTCAAAGAGTACTGCTGTCTTGAAATGACTAATTACAGAGTCAGCTATTATCTATCATAGCTTCTATTAACTGTTCCCAGCAAGACCCTAATACTATTCTTGCAGAAAATCACTATAAGATGAAAGTCTGAAAGAAAATAAATTTAGATATTTAAGGCTGTTTGCATTTCATCGTAAAGCTTCTGGTCTACAAATGCTCTATGGTCCATTAAATTTTGATCACCAAGCATATTCCATTACTACGGTCTACAAAAGATCCTTAATATGTGCAGGAAAGAAACATAAAATATTTGAAATTATATTTCCTTTTTTTTACAAGATGAAAAGCATCAGAGGGCAGTAATTTCAAAATGTTAAAATTAAGGTAGTGATTATGTGCTGACTGTAAAGACTTTCCAATATCTTATTTTGATATATTTTGAAGATGAAAAACACCAGCAGTTAATATCAATATTTAAAATGCTACTGTATTTGCTTTATGAACAGAAGCTTGCTTGCCTTTTGATAAGAACAGAGTAAACAGCCTGAGGAACAAACGTATTACTCTGAAAATGAAATTAACTGAGTTTATTTGTTTGAAAAAGTTCATCAGTATGGTAGATTTAACTATTGATTCTTTTTGAACGTGCTGATACTGACTACAGATCATCTACAAATACATTATAATTTACACTCAAAAGCTCTAGAAGAGTATGACCCTTGAACTACTGCCTCTCATTACATGCATTAGTTTCACAACAATGTGATTTTATATGATTTTCAAATATTAAGCCAGAAATTTCAATAATGACACTATTAAACCAACAACAGTTGAGAAAAAAGCTCACAGAAAACATGTAAAAGAATGTAGGTTGGGAGTCGGGCTGTAGCGCAGCGGGTTAAGCGCAGGTGGTGCAAAGCACAAGGACCGGCATAAGGATCCCGGTTCGAACCCCGGCTCCCCACCTGCAGGGGAGTCGCTTCACAGGTGGTGAAGCAGGTCTGCAGGTGTCTATCTTTCTCTCCCCCTGTCTGTCTTCCCCTCCTCTCTCCATTTCTCTCTGTCCTATCCAACAATGATGACAAAAGCAATAATAACTACAACAATAAAACAACAAGGGCAACAAAAGGGAATAAATAAATAAAATAAAATATTAAAAAAAAAGAATGTAGGTCATAATTCACTGAGAAAAGACAGAAATCCAGGAAAAGCGAACTGGACACGAAGATCTTTTAAAATTAGACTAGTAACAAATGAACTTTAGTGAGTCTCACCACATACTAGCAAAAGAAGCCTGAGACGAAGATGATAGAATGATCCAACTAACACAACATCCTGGTCCACTCTAGAAAAACATTAAAAAATGAATGGTATATGCCTAGCTATACTATACTACTAGCATCAGGTGGTGTAGTGTTGGACCCTCAAGCAAGAGATCCTGAGTGTGATCCACAGCAAGCCAGATGCCACAGTTAATGATCTAGTTTTCTCACTTTCTTATTCATTAATAAACAAACAGGACTAGGGAGATAGCCTAGAGGTTATGCAAGAGATTCTCATGCCTGAAGCTCCAAGGTCCCATATTCAACCCCAGCACCACCATAAGCCAGAGCTGAGCAGTGTTCTGGTCTTTCTGTGTCTTTCTTTCTGAATCTATTATTAAAATATACAATGATTTTTTAAAAATAATAATAATTAGCAGTACCCACTACTCTATGCTTCCCTAAGTTTTATTAGATGACTGGACTAGATAATCTTTACATTAAATTTATCCAAAGATTTCATAGACACATCCACAATAATAACAATAAATATACCATTAATAACTAACCAATGTTTGAACACTATGAAAGGTTCTATTGTCTTTTTTTTCACTTTTATTGTTTTATTGGAAAGTTAACTAACGACAACACAGTTGTTGGCAAATGGGTATAATTTCTAATCTCTCCAGTGTAGGTGTCTAAAGAACACTCTCACTCCCAACTAAGGTCCTTTTTCATCATCATACACCAGGTCCCTCCTGCCTGCTCCTCCCTCTCACTTCCTCCCCTTCCCCAGAATTGTTTGTTTTCATATAATATACCACATCCAGTCCAAATTTCACCTTGGATTTTCCCTACTTCCTTAAAAGCTTTATCTCCAAATAGTATTTGTATTCTAAGGAATTAGGATTATAATTTAAAATTTTTATAGGAATTAACTTATTTAATTATTTAAACATCTCTATGAATTAAGTACTACTTATTTTTTGTAATATTTTATTTCAATGAGAGATAAAGAGAAAGAGATACTATTATTACATCTTCTGCCCACAAGAAAGCTGAAACAAAGATGTGGACTAGGTACCATGTCTTAATTGTCATATAAAATCTGGCTTTAAGACAGATTGCACTAAACACAGACACTTCCATCTCCTGGAAGTTCTGAACTGGTGGCAGGGGCCCGAACTTCTCTGGGAAGGCAATGTACTTCCAAGTTCAAGGTACAAAGGTGTGATCTCCTGGGAGTAAACAGAGCAGGAAGTTCAGTAGAATGCATTTAGAACCTGGTGCTACTGCACCAGTCATTGTCACAGTCCTTTATTATTGTTATTATTACTCTCCTTTTTCATTCTATATGGATCTGTACTATTCCTTGGGGAGGTAAAGGAGTCAGAAAGAACGGCCTTCAGGGAGAACTAAATGCAGGGTGATGGAGGACTAAGCTGAAGATCAAAATAATAAGGTCAAAGAGTCCTGAATCAGCCCACCTCTGAAAGCAGGGGGAGAATACCCTGGCAAATGACCTATCACCATGTCACCACCTGAAAGAAGAAAGCTAAGCAACATCAAGGAACTGAGAGTAGTGGGTATTCATTATGTGCAAATTAAAAGTATTGAAATGTTTTCTAGTGTCCATAAAAATATGATTTGCTGGCTAGAATAGTGGTCCGACATCTCTGTGGAAACTCATATGATATATTATTGTATTTATTATAGATTTGGAAGTCCAGATGAACTATACATCATTTCTAATTCTTCCTACCTTCTGGCACTACCAGTAATAAAAGGACAGTCACTGAGATTTTTCTCTACTTTAAATTCTTCTTAGGAGATAAAACAAGTACAGTCAGAGGTGTTTATAAATTTATTATTTTAAAATTAAATCTTTTGAACTTGATGGTATTTAATGGATATAAAGTAAATCACTCTTGTCTCTGCATTCCTCCACATGCCTTTGATTATGCTCCAACACAACACAAACTCAGTATTTTGGAAAGCACTAATCACTCTGGTAAAATTTCATGTATTTTATTATTCAGATGGAATCCCTTCAGAAGATTTAGGGATATAGGTCAGAATAAACACCTGAAATGAGAAACTGATGAATATTTTTTAAGCTTAAGGCAGTCAATGTATGCTAAACACAAATATAAAGAAATAATATAATTTTAACAATGCTCCAATTATAGTTAAGGCAGAGGTGATTTTTTTTATCATCTACTTTTGGCTTTCCCCATACAATTCTGACTTTTTAACTCCGAAAATAATGAAACTGCTTATTTCAACAACCAGAATATTTATTTTTGTATAAATGATGGCTTATTATTGTCTTTCTCATTATTATTATTATCATCATCACCATTATCATTATTGCTATTAGGAGAACTATAGTCAAAAGTTATTAGTACTTGTGATTTATTTCTGACCTGATTTTCAAATGTTACTTTTACGTGACGCTGGGTAATACTCATACATGAAAATTTCATATTGTTGGTCCTGTATTCAATAAATTATTAAAGTGATATGAATAGGAATGTGCTTTCAGGTTTTCAGCAATTTTTATTCTTTTGTTCCTGTTTTAAAGGAAAAACTATTTTATCTAAAACTCGTAACTTTTGAAAATTTAAGCAAAGATTAGACTTGAAAGAAGGCATTTTCAGTGACTTACTACCCTCAGGCTTCTAAAGGAATTTCTAAAAAAATTTTTCCCTTTGACAAATGTTAATAAGATTTCCTAGGTTGAGAAAATAAGCCCTGTGTTTCTCATAGGCATATACAGTTAAATATGTCACAATGAAGTGTACAGATGACTAGAGGATATACATTTATATGTATATAAATAAACATATACATAATAAATCTGTGTGTAATTATTTCCAGTATATTCAGGAATTTTAACCCTTTACATAAACAAAAAGGCCTTTAAAATTTTTGGATTATTTTTCTTTGTTAACATAAACTGCTCCCCCCAATTCTTCCAAATGTACTTTTGACTATGAATCACTAAATTTAAACTTATCTAAAAAAAAACAAAACAGGGACTCTGAATAGTGCCCCAAATTACTCAAAGCTTAAACATATACTTTTATTTGCAGTTCAATATAGTGATAATACATTAAAAATTTTCAAAATATTTCCATTTTGCAAAAACTGTATACTTCTTCAAGATAAGTGACATTTCCTGTACTCATCTGTATATCACATATCACTATATACTATCTGACAGAAATATACTATACAGTTCTGTTATGCTTGTATGGTAACTATACATTGCTTATGATCAGTAAGTCTGACATACTTAAATGTAGCTGCAAAAATATTAATTTTTTGAAGAGAATTTTTGTTTGTTTTTTTCTTTCTTTTTCTTTCCTTTTTTTCCCCATACCAGAGTACTGCTCAGCTCTGGCTTATGGTGATTATAAGGGTTAAACCTGGGCCGTCTGAAATTTATTCATGAAAACCTTCTGCGTAACCACTATGCTATCTCCCTACACCAAAAAAGAGAATTTTCTAAAGCACTATTTTAAAATAATTCTTTACGTTCATTTAAAAAAACTTAGCAATTTATAAATAATTGTGTTGAAATCAAAGAATTTATTTTAATATGTACTAGGCATATTATCCCTATATCATTAAACTAACTACAGAACTCTAGCTAACTTTTATGAGACAAAAACGAAATTCTCGCTTACTTTATGGTCACACTTAATGTTTGTATGCATATACATACAATTAAACATTCATTAACTCATTCATTAAACAAACATTTATGAAGTACTGGTGATATGATGGTGAACATTTGAATAACTGTTTCTGTCCCCTTAAAGAAGAATTCTTATTCCACATTTCAAAGCCCAATTTGTAAAATTCAAAATTGCTAACAATGAAAATTCCTGAATAGTAGTAAATAAGTGACAGAAAATTTTAAGTACCACACAGCTAGTTGCTTGTCTAATAAACTACCACTATTTTTTTAATTTAGTCAAAGTTTACTCTAAACTTTGACTAAATAAGAATACAGCAACTGAAATTTACATTAATAAATGGCATGTGATAATTATATTATTATTTGATAAATTATACAGGAAATACACAGTTAATTTGTGCACCATCAAACTGCAATTATAGAATTCTCCTACATGTCAAATAGAAAATGTCACATTTTATGTTTTACAACATAGCATTTAGTTTATGGATTTAAAATAATTTTTAAAATTACAAAACACTATATAAATTTGCATTTCCAACACAACCATAAGAAATTTTATAAGAATAAATAAATACTTCAGGTATGGATAGTTATACGGCAAGTCTTAAGACAGGAAAGTAGGAAAAACTTAAGTTCCTGGTTATTTAAAATTTATTTAAATAAAAGGAATTTGCAAAAGAATAAATAATGGTTTGTACCAGTGATGTTGCTTATTTTCCAGTACAGGATTTGTAAGCAAACCTTAGTATATATGTGGTTTTCATATGCTGATTTTCTTTATTGAGAATATTTCTAAGTTGTTAAAACAAAAAACTGTCATGGTAAATTAGGGTTAGATGAAAAGCAAACACTATATATATATTTTTTTTTTTAATTTTTTATTTTTTATTTATTTATTTTTTTTAAACCAGAGCACTAACCAGCTCTGGTTTATGATGGTGTGGGGAATTAAACCTAGGACTTTGGAGCCTCAGGCATGAGAGTCTGTTTGCATAACCATAACGCTATCTAACCCCCTTATAGATGCATTTTTATAAACTTTTAGAACTTTATATTTTACTAGCAAGCAATTGTAGGCAGAAATGCTTATTAAAAACAGATTTTTTCAAACAGAATTTAAAATGTGATTTACAATATCTATTTAACACAGTTGTATTAATAATCTATATAGTGTTAACTTGATAGATAAAATTATTAGCTTTGATTAAATAATGAGTATTTGACAGACACATTAGGTCAAACTAAGCTCTCCAACTGAATTTTCCAATTACCTAAGTAAGAATCTTGTTAAAATACAGAATCCTAAATTTTCTCTCCTGCTCTCATTCCTGGAGTTCTGATTCTGTAGAACTGGGACAAAATCCAGGTATTGGGGTACTGGGTGGGGGTACACCTGGTTGAGTGCAAACATTACTATGTGCAAAGACCTGAATTCAAGCCCTTGATCTCCACTGTAGGGGTGAAAACTTCAAGAGTGGTGAAGCAGTGCTGCAAGTGTCTCTCCTTTGCTCTAATCCCCTTCTCTCTCAATTTCTATCTGTCTATCATAAATAAAATATTTTTAATCCAGGTATTAACACATCTTAACAAGTGTCTGTCTCAGAAAAATGCTGTGCAGATAATCCTAAGGTACAGCAACTACAATGATATGAAAATCTCTAGATTAGGGGGCACGAGCAGGGGGCACACCTGGCTAAGTGCACATATTACCATGCACAAGGTTCCATGTTCAAGTCCCCACTCTCCACTGTGTGTGTGGGGTGTCCTATAAGTCGTGAAGCAGGTCTGCAGGAGTCTCTCTCTCTCTCCCTCTCCCTCTCCCTCTCCCTCTCTTTCTCTCTCAATCTCTTTCTGTTCTATTCAATTAAAAATATACAAAGAAAAAATGGCAGGCACAGAGCCCTAGTGACAAACCTGGTGGCAATAAAATAAAAAACTAAAAAAAAAAGCTCCAGATTAACAACTCATAGAAAATTAAATTTCCAGTGAAAGATTACCACGAGACTGAAAGTTATAATTGAATTGGACTGAAACTATATAAATAATCCCACCACATTAAAGGCAGTTGTGTCTTTTATCATACTAGTGTGAACAACATTTAACAAGAAACAAGATCAGAGAAAGAGAGAGTGAAAGAGAGATAAAGGAGGAGGAGGAGGGAGAGGAGGAGGAAAGACTAGGAGGAGGTAGAGGAGGAGGAGGAGGAAGAGGAGGAGGAAAGTGGAAAGAAGGGAGAAAAAGAGAGAGAAAGATCACAGCATCACTCCACCACTCTTCAAGCTTTCCTCCTCACAAATATTTCAATGTGATGGCCTGAAGTGCAAACTCAGGTCCCTGCCCATGATAATGTGTGTGCTCTACTAGGTGAGTCATCTACTGGCTACCAGTACCAAGTGTTTTTAAGTAGATTTGCCAGGCCTTCTGTAGAATTAGAATTAAATGAATACAATGGGAATTTCTCATGACTATCTTACTTTCTAATGTTATGAGAAAATCATCACACAGGACTATATCTGACTAGACGGCATGGCATGTTGAACCTCACAAAGTGTCAATTCTGTCTCACTTGTTTTGATCCCACTCCAAAGTCCTCCATTGCAGTATCTGTTCTTTGTTGAACTAAGCATATTCTTTCCATGCTACGTTGCAGTTGTGCATTTTATTAAACGAGTGAAGCAATAAGTAGAACTGTTTAAAAATCTAGGTAATCTGGGAGCTAGCTGGAAATAGGTCCTCCTACTTTCAGCAGGAGAAAACACACATAGCCAAGCTTAGCTTTCTATAGAATGGACAACGCTCTTCTTCCTCAGTTGGAGGCAGCAACACTCTGGATCTCAAGGTTTATAAAAGTTGAGCAGGTGACTTTCTAAAGAACTCCTGCTTCTGACTGTCTGACACTCAATTTATTCCTCCACTGACTAGAATGTTTTATTTCACTTTCTCTATAAAAGGAGAGAATACAGGAGAGGAAAGTAACATTTCTATGAAACACAGACCTTCACCAATATTGTACAACACCCTTGACCTACCCACCTTTTCTTAGGATGGTGAACAAAGCATCTATTTCTGACTCTCTACCTTTAAGTCTTCCTGACAATGTCTATTTATTAACACATACTGTAAAATTATGAAATTTGTCACAGATATTTTGGGGTAGTTAGCAACCACAACAGGGCCCACTCTGTACAACACTTCCGTATTTTAATTATAGCCAGAAAACAAATTATGTGTCCTGTATTAAAATTTTACATTCAGTTGCATATATTTATCACCAGGGTTCTTTCTGTTTCACACCTGATATCCTCTGTAAAATCTATCTTTTGTTTTAGTTTTGTTGTTTTGTCTTTCAGATTTATGTAGGCATTTGTCTCCCACTTCCTCAGATCTGGTGAGACTCACATGCCTGCTAAACATATTATCTCTTGTCCATAAATCCCACAGCTTAAGCCATAGCCAGAAATCCAAATCCTGTTTTATTTTTCAGTATCACTTTATTGAGAAAATGCTGATTTACAGGATTGTTGTTATCACCAGAGTACAGATTCACACATTCCCAAAACAGGAATCTGTACACCTCACCCTCCAACAAACCCTCATCCTCCTCTACCAACTAGTATGAATCTGCTATTGTAAATAGATGGAATGCACATCATAAATTATATGAATATATGAAAATGTCTGGTGGAAGTGGACACTGACTAAATAGTCAAGTAACCGAAAACCAGAAAACTTTGTCTCTATCTCAACTCACATTAATAGTCATTTATTTTTTAATATAGTTATAAAGATTTAAATTAGATGATTGAAGGCTAAGTGAGATTTATGAATATGTTTTGTTTGGACAGTACAGTGCCTGAAAGAAAGTTAAACTTGCTGCCTTTATGCCAAACAGTTACTCTGCAATTTACAAGGTCACCATCACATATTACTGCCCTAAGAATATTAGTACTAATGCCCCAAGTTGTATTTGGGTTTGGGAATTAAAGTATATATAACTCAGGTTCCTTCTGACTATAAGAACTATCTGATATTTATTATACAAGGAATATTTTTTAAATAATGGAAGGAAACGGGACTTGGTAGACATAAAAAATGTAGAGCAAATCATAAATAAACCAATATGCTCAAAGTTAACATCTAGATACTGTGAGGTACAGAGAATTATAGGGCAGGCAAATTTATTTCTTTTTTTTATATTTACTTATTTTACCTTTTGTTGTCCTTCTTTTTTTATTGTTGTTATAGTTATTATTGTTGTTGTTATTGAAGTTGTCTTTGTTGGATAGGACAGAGAGAACATCTAGATACTGTGAGGTACAGAGAATTATAGGGCAGGCAAATTTATTTCTTTTTTTATATTTACTTATTTTACCTTTTGTTGTCCTTCTTTTTTTATTGTTGTTATAGTTATTATTGTTGTTGTTATTGAAGTTGTCTTTGTTGGATAGGACAGAGAGAAACGGAGAGAGGAGGGGAAGACAGAGAGGGAGAGAGAAAGATAGACACCTGCAGACCTGCTTCACCGCCTGTAAAGTGACTCCCTACAGGTGGGAAGCCGGGGGCTCGAGATCCTTATGCTGGTGTTATACTTTGTGCCACATGCGCTAAACCCGCTGTGCTACCGCCCTACTCCCGGCAAACTTATTTCTAATAGAGGAAGGAATAGCCTAATGCTTAGAACATCTGGAATCCTAATAGGGATTATGACATACATGCTAAAACAGCTTCATCCTAATGGGCTCGGAATTGCAGGTTATTTGTCCACATTACAAAAAACAGCACAATCTCTTAGTCCTGATAGCATCTGCTCAGTAACAAGGTTAAGGATAGATTCACCAACAAAAGCAATTTTATTTAGTAATTTCAGACCTCCCATCTCATATATATTCACCTTCATATATATGAATGAATTCTTCTATATTTTATTGAAATTTCACTGCTTTTGTGGAAAATACTGAGGAGGCCCAGCAGTGGCCCACCTGGTACAACACTAATCTTACTGGGTTCAAACCCCCAGTTCCCACCTTTAAAGGGGAAATTTCACAAGCAAGGAAGCAGTTCTGCAAGTTTCTCTTTTTCTCTCTCCCTGTCTCATTCCTTATATCTCAATTTCTCTCTGTTTCTACCCAAAATAAATTAAAAATAAATAAAATATTTTTTAAAAGAAAACATTTCAATTCCCAAAAACATTAAAACCCATCCCCAAATATATTTACAAAAAAAATCAATCACACCTTTAAGTCCTGAAAACAACATTAATATAACTTTTTATGTGTTGAACAGCAAACTATAAGCCTTTTGAGGGAATTAGATTTTTCTTTAAAACAGCTACATGAATGTTTTGAAAAAATAATCAGGTTACTTATACAATCATTTCCCCAGTTTTTTATAAGCTATAAAAGACATTTTCATTAGGTTTTATATGCTTATATATCTCAAAAAATACTAAAAAATATAGACTCATTTTGTTTCTCATATCTATTTTTAAAGAAGCATAAAACAAAAATACCAATAAGTATAAAAATATTAACCTCACCTAACTCCACTGCTCCCTTCCCTATCAATTTCTCTGTTTCTATCCCATAAAGAAGTATTTTTTTTAAAAAAAAACTTATTAAATGACCAACAAGCAAATAATTTTATACTATGATCTATCATGCAATCATTTCAAATCTTTGGGAGGAGAATATGTAGCGAAATGACAAATATTTGACAATAAAATATTAATTAAGCATGTTGCCATACTCCAGGTTGCAAGCAGTAGGACCCAAGTCTGTTTAAACATGTATATATGGGGTCTGAAGGTGGCTAGTTCCTGAGCTAGGGCTGGCAAAATAGCTCACCTGAAGACTGCCTGTTTTGCCATGAGTGCAGCTAAGGTTTGTCTTTACTTCCACTGCACTGGAGGAAACTTCAGGATATGTTGTCTTTCTTGCCCCCTACCTTTCTTCCTTCCTACCTACCTTGCCCCCTTCCTTCCTTCCTTCCTTCCTTCCTTCCTTCCTTCTTTGTTTCTTTCTTCCTTTCCTCCTTTCTCACTTTCTCTTTCCCTCCCTTCCTTCCTCCCCATAGGAAAGTCAGCCCAGAATGCTGAAGCCCAAGTAATAGCAACAAAAAAGAAGTTCTAGGACTAGCCTACACCTGGGAGGAGCCCAAGATATAAATTCTCATTTGCTCCCTGATAACTGCATTTTAAGCCAAATTATTTAATTTGTCTCTATATTTGATTAAGCCTCTTAATTTGGTAATGGATATCTATGTGACAACTTCAATCAGAAAAAAAGTACGCAATAGTCTATGGTGACTCACTAAATGCAGCAAGCAAGTAGAAGGACCTACAAAAAAGACAACATAAAGTACTTAATCAAATATTTTCTCTTTAGACCTAGATACCCTGCTCACCTACTTCATACTTCACTTCCCTCAATCACTCTAAGCCTAGCCCTATCCAATAAAGTAAGGACTACAAAAGCTGGATAAGGTCAAGAAACCAGCAGACTTCAATGATGGCCCTTTTGGTCACTACCAGGCCACCCCATCATCTGGGATCCTAGTCAGGGAATCCTGGGATTCCCACATAGATATGATGGGCCTAGACCTCTAACAGATCCCTCTCTCCACCGTCACTGGTCATCTCTATCAGGAACATTATAAACCCTCTTGTGGGCCTTTAGAGGACCTTATCCACAATGTAGAACAACAATGTTAGAAACTGCCCCATTCTTCGAAGGGCAGCTGGTTCAACATACTCTGCCACTCAAGAAAGACTGGTACTGAAATAAATGCAGCCTAGAATGTTCCTAGCTATGACCATGGAATGCAAGTTCAGACTGGTGGGGATGCAGAAGTTGTACAGACTCATGTGCTAAGGATAGATAGACATGGTTACTAGGTCAGATGGATGGGATTTAAAGTTAATGGTATTTATATATGTTCCCCATATTTGGGAGCTACTCTCTGCCCTGATCCAGCTTTCTAGTCCTATTTCCAACTCTGACACCATCTTTCTAGACAATACTTTTAGCCCACCAGCATGTTAGCTACCTGACTCAGGAAAAAATAAGTTATTTTCTTTTTTAAAAAATGGGGGATTAGTGGTTTACAGCCAACAGTAAAATACAATAGTTTGTACATGCGTAACATTTCCCAGTTTTCTACATAAAAATCCAACCCCCACGATGTCCTCCTCTTCCATCATGTTCCAGGACCTCAACACTCCCCCCATCCCAAAGTCTTTTACTTTGGACCAATACACACCAATGCCAGTCCAAGTTCTGCTTAGTGTTTTTCAGACAAAAGTTAGTATAGTCATGAGCCCCTTGGAATATACCTAAAATAGACTTTCTAGATTCTTCCAACATAAAGACCTGTCAATGCCCACGTCCACTGGAGAAGCAATTACAGAAGCCAGACCTCTCACCTTTTGCACCCCAAAAGATCTTTGGTCCATACTCCAGAGGGATTAAGACTAGAGAAGCTTCCAGTGGAGGAGATGGGATATGAAACTCTGGTGGTTTATAAAATACCTTTAGGCAAACTGGAACTTATTAAGACAGATACTGGTTGTCAAAGATTGTCCAAATAACAGAAACTGTGTGGAATTGTACTACTGCTATCCATCAGTCTTGTCAATCATTATTAAATCACTAATAAAATTAAAAAAGGAAAGAAAAATATATATCTAAAAGCAAAACTTTCTACAGCTGAATTTGTTAATCAAGCAAGTTTACAAAATACCAGCTATGAGTAACACATCTTCCCTCTGTTTAAGCTGCTACCTATATATTATCTACACTTTGAAATTTTGGACTCACTCCTATTCAGGAAACTACACTGGCAAATTATTAGCCTTCTTTCCCAAAGATTAAGGGGGAGTTGAGGGGGTCAGGCAGCAGCACACCTGATAGACCATATCAGCACACCTGATAGATATATCATGATGGATAAGAACCCTAATTCAAACTCAAAGTCCCTATGTGGGGAAGCTGCACAACTGGGGCAGCAGTGCTGCAGAGACCTTCTCTTTTGCTGTCTATTAAATAAATAAATAAATAAATAAATAAATAAAACATTTCCCTTCAAAATGGAGGAAGTGAGCTTAGCTTATACCCCCAAACCTCCCTCTTTGGATGAGACTCCTTGGACACCTATATTTCCCATGCTGGACCAATATCAGGTGAAATTCATACTCTCAGAAAAGACCACACTTCCATAACTGTCATCTTGAGAGAAATCTTGTACAGATGAAAAGAAGACATAGAGATTTCTACTATATTTACTCTAACCATAGATCCCAGTCTCACCTGTGTTTCCATTAAGCAGTAGCTAAAACACTTAGACAAACTAGAACTTATTAAGACAAATACTGGCTGTCAAGATTGTCCAAATGACAGAAAAGAATTCAAGCTGTTTTTATTTTCCTTTTAAAATCAACTGTTTTTTTTTTTACTTTCAGTTAAACTCATAATTAAAACCTTTATCTACAACTGATTTCTTCTTTTGCCCTAATGTCTATTTTATTTATTTCATTTTATTGATTATTTTAGTCTCTATTAGAACCATGCCTAATGTGATGAAAAATAGTTTTACTACTTAAAAATATAAATTTTTCTAGTTATTGATGCTAACCCTACTTATTCCAAAATTATGAAACCTAAAATACATTTGAAGTTTAATTTATGCATTTATTTTCATTAGATAGAAAGAGAGAAACAGACAATAGAGCATAGCTCAACTCTGTCATAATGCAGTACTGGGTATTGAACCCCAGGAATTTTCATTTGCAAGTATTATATGCTACTTCTGTCCTATCTCCCATACCCTAATTTTTTAGAGACAGAAAAGTAGAGAGAGGGTATTGGGCAATAGCAAGGCAGGTTAAATGCAGATAGCTCGAAGCACAAGGACCAGCACAAGGATCCTGGTTCCAGCCACCAGCTCCCCACCTGCAGGGGAGTCACTTCACAGGCGGTGAAGCAGGTCTGCAGGTGTCTATCTTTCTCTCCCCCTCTCTGTCTTCCCCTCCTCTCTCCATTTCTCTCTGTCCTATCCAACAATGATGACATCAATAACAACAACAATAATAACTACAACAATAAAACAGCAAGGGCAACAAAAGGGAAAATAAATAAATATTAAAAAATTAAAAAAAAATAAAAGTAGAGAAAGTGTGGAAAATGTAGAAATAATATGTGGGGGTTTTGTTTGTGTTTTCCTTGTTTTTGTTTTGTACTTGTTTGTTTGTTTGTTTTTGGTCTGTTTGTTTAAGGATTCACTACATAGAGAGAGTTGGTTTAATCACTGGCTATCTGAACAGTCCCTTTCCTCTCCCCAGATGTGAGGGTGGGACAGAAAATTTTAATCCTCTAATCACTGTCCCCAGGTAACAATCATTCTTAGAAGTTTTTCAAATACACCTCATTCACATAACAAAATATACCTTTGTCATTCTCACAGCTTTGCCAATTCCTAGAGTTTTAGTAGTTCTGTGCCAGAAGCAAGAACAAAGACAAAAAAATATATATTATAAAACACATGGAGTCATATCATAGCAATCTTGATTTTCCCACTTTTCCAACAGAAAGTAGGGTTACAAGGTAGGTATGAAAGAGATGAGTACCAAGTTAGAGTAAGATGGAGCACTGAAAAAATATGAATTAAAATTGTGAAAGGTGTCATAAGCTAAACACACTTTTCCATCTAGATGACCAATCTATTAGAATAAATGTGCAAAGCTTTGTAACTTAGGTTTAATGTAGGGAAAGTCATGGTGTTTAGTATTATAACTACAGAAGTTTAATGAGACTTTCTTGAGGCTACTTTCATCAGACATGCAAACTCTGGGAGAATGCATTCCTTAAGATTGGCTATACCAATAAGAAAACTAATTGCTATGTGAATTCAAGATGTAGATGTGAAATTGTACCTTCCAAAGAGCATATGTGGGAGTCCGGCGGTAGCACAGAGGGTTAAGCATATGTGGTGCGAAGTGCAAGGACCGACCGAGCGTAAGGATCCCAGTTCAAGCCCCCGGTTCCCCACCTGCAGGGGAGTTGCTTCACTGACAGTGAAGTCGGTCTGCAGGTGTCTATCTTTCTCTCACCCTCTCTGTCTTCCTCTCCTCTCTCCATTTCTCTCTGTCCTATCCAACAACAATGACATCAACAACAACAGCAATAATAACTACAATGACAAAAACAACAAGGGCAACAAAAGGGAAAATAAATAAATAAGTAAATAAACATAAAAAAATTTTAAGTGCATATGTTTGCAAAAGAGAATTTCTTCAATTAGGGAAAGAAAAAAGTTCCTTTCACTGGACCAGGAGGTAGCAAGACCCTAGACGTGAGCCTGGGGAATCCCATAGGAGGGCCATGGATAGCATCAGGTGAACTCTATGGGAACTCTATAAATGGTGAAGCAGTGCTGTGATGTCTCTCCTTTCGCTATGTCTCTCTCTCTTCCCCTTTCTTCTCCTTGTCTTTCTTAAAAAAAAAAAAAAAAAAAAAAGCTCAGCAGTAGCATCACACATGTGAAAGGCTCTGTGTTTTTCCCGTGGTAGCACATCAAAAATAATAAATAAACATGTTTTCTATCAAAACTGATAAATTTGACATATCTGCTTTCCCTGTCATTTCCATAGACAACCAGTTCCTTAAGTTTATAAACTTTTCTAGAAGTAAAATAACGTTGGACCTGGTAAGATGAGTTTGAGGCTTTAGTGCTACACATTTTCCAAGAAGAGATTCTGGTGATATGGTAACTGCTGTGGGAAATCAAACAATCGGGGGGAATGTTAGAGGTTATTAGGGACAGACCCTCACCTGCCACACATGGATGGCCCTCAAGGGCACCAGAAGGACATTAGTAAACATACAGGACCAGGAAGTCAGAGCTGGCTGAATTGGTCAAGTCAGCCCTACTCCTAGACATTCCTCAAATAGCACAAAGTGAGTAGGTGCCAAAGCATCTTAACATATCACCAATATCTTCCCCTTCTATCTAACTTGAGGCAATAGAATGTGGATATGTACACTAAAAGACAATGACTAAAGTTCGTCATTATGGAGTGGATGGAGGGTCTGCCTCAGCACATATGTACCTCATCACATATACTCCAGCCCTGGACTTGCTATAAAAGTAAGAGAGGAGGGGAACTCATAGCCACTTATTCTTTTTCACTTCTTCTTGAGGAATATTCATCTAGGACCTGCCCAGCAGAGCTCAAAGGAGACCAAGGCCCTTTGGTCTGTTACACCCTCAAAGGAGCTCTGTGACCAAACAGACAGGAACTCTTGTTTTTCAGGATGCAGCAATTTCCTCCTGAAACCTGAGAAGCTCTGCAGGTGCAGATATGTTCTTAGGTAATGGGCTGCATTGACTTCCAATACAGCAAGGTGAATCATAACTGAAGACATTTAGCCACTAACTCCTGGTGTTTCCTGATGTAAACAAGTAAACAATAAACAATCCAACACTGGTGATCTTTGTTGAGAATAGTTTACTTATTTCAGTTTGGGATAACAGATCCCTATAATTTCTTTACAAAAACCAGTGTAAAGATAATTCTCAGGGGCAAGGTGGTGGAGCACCTGCTAAGCACACACACTGCAGGGTGCAAGGATGTAGGTTCAAACCCCTGGTCCCCACATGCACAGGGAAAGTTTCATGAGTGGCGAAGCAGGGCTGCAGGTGTCTCTCTGTCTCTCTCTCTCTCCCTCTAACTCCCCCAGCTTTCTCCATTTCTGTCTCTATACAATAATAAATAAATAAATAAATAAATAATATAAAAAAGATAATTCTCCATGGTTTCATCTTTAAAAGCTAAAAAGTTTCTGCCATAGATTTTTTTCTTTTAATCTATGGATCTTGGGCCTGGGAGTCAGCACAGTAAATATGACCTTCGATTCTCAAACATTAAGTCTTGGGTTCAACCCCTGGCCATGTGCCACATTGATGTTCTGGTTCTCTTTCTTTCACACACATTCTCTCTTATTAACAAATAAATACTTCGGGGCAGTGATGGCACACCTGGCTGAGTTCACATGTTACAATGCACAAGATTGTAACAACCCAGAGCTGGGTGGTGGCACACCTGGTTGAGCAACATGTTACAGTGCGAAAGGACCCGGGTTTGAGCCCCTCACCCCCACCTGCAGGGGGAAAGCTTTGCAAGTGGTGAAGCAAGGCTGCAGGTGTCTCTCTATATCCTCCTTCCCTCTCAATTTCTGGCTATTTCTATCAAATAAATAAAAATAATAAAAAAATTTTTTAATTAAAAAAAAAATTGTAACAACTCCCCAGCCCCCACCTGCAGGGGGAAAGCTTTGTGAGTAGTGTAGCAGGGCCACATGTATCTCTCTGTCTCTCTTTTGGGTTCATTTGTTTCAATTATATTCCATATATTATTGAAGCCATCCAGTAGTTGTTTTTCACATCCTTACTTCATTAAGCATAATCACTTCCAGTTCCATCATTTTTATCTCAACAGACACCTCAAACTGGATTCAGTTTAATCCCCCTCCCAGAGCCTCATGAGCTTCAAGACTTTCTCGTGGGGTTCACTTCACACAGAATCCTCTCTCTTCCATTCCAACCCCAAGTCAAAGGTTACTCTGCCTATGAGATATATCATAATTACTTTTCTTTAAGGAAATCTTCCCTGAAACAGCAGGAACAAATTGCCAGTCTTATTACATACACCCTCAAATCCCACATTCCCCCTGCTTAGCGCTTACCATATTGTAATTAAATAATTACTTGAGTATTCATTCAGTCTCTAAATCCCTTGATAGGCTTAAAACTTCATGAAGCAATGAAGTATCTTTTTCATAACTGTCACCCTGAGCCCAAAATATTTATAATATTTTGAATAGTTACTGAATGTGCAGTAGAGCACCTAAGAATTAAAATCCAAGTAAACTTATCACTCAGGTACTTTCACTTCATTAAGACTATGTAAATATCTTCAACTAGTATTTATAAAGATAACTATGGTTTGAAGTATTTAAGATAATGTTCATCTTTAGTTTTTTTTATTCTTCCCTAGTTAATGAAACAATAAACAAAAAAAATTGAGTTTGAAATAACATTTACTTATGTAAAATGCATCATTTTGTAAAATGAACCTACAAATAAAAATAATTACGTAGTACTATGGTGTCCACAGCTCTAGTTAAGTAATATATAATCAAGAAGAGATATGGGTATTAAATATTCATAAGCTACTCAGAATATTATGAATTAATCAGTGCTTCTTCATTTAAATGTTTAATATTTAATGTTAGTGCTTCTACAGTCTCTTGAAATTATTACACTTTACATGTATCTTACAACTGAATAAAAACAGAGTTAATATATATAATATCTGAGCATCCTGGTTATAGAATCCATAGTGATCTTTGCATTAGAGGAAAGTATGATGGCAGAACATTAGGCTTTTGATGAAATTCTCAGCACATTTATCTCAGATATAAGGGGATAACAGTAATGACAACAACAAATAAAAGCTCACGATAAGCAAAAACAAGTGCTATGGAATGTGATTGCCTTTCATCCATGATGAAGTGTTTGTTGAAGCTTACTAAAAACTTGGCTTTCATGAATTTCCCTAGACAAATATAAGTAGTATGCTCAAGGCATTTTAGATAATACAAAGTACTCTTGTTTGCATGTTAGTCTAGTAAATCTCCTAAATGCTAGCTGTGAAAATAGAATAATATCCCCCCAAATGAATTCATTCATTCCAAATCCTCTCAGGCATCCTAAAAGTAATGTTGCCATTTAAAAATTAAATGATAACCATAATTTCTTCTTCTTACATATACCTGAGCACTCAGAAATCTCAGAAAAAATTAACTGATTCATTATATCTTACAGCATATCCAATTGCATTAACCCTATAAGGGAGTCACCTTTGTAAAATAAACAAAAGCAACTTAATGATAGCTCTGCATTGAACTGTGTACCTCCTTCTCCTTAATATATATGCTAAAGGCCCAATACCCAGTACTTCAGAATGTGTGGGAAATAGGGCTTTTACAGAATCACAAGTTAAAATGAAATCACTAGTGTTGACTGTACTCTAGTATGATTGGGTCCTTGCAAAAGGAAAAACGTTTGGACAAAGGCACTAATGTGTTTAAAGGGAAGACAATCAGGAGAGGCATGGAGAAGATGACCATCTACAAGTAAGTAAAGATGCCTACTGAAAAGCCTACCGTCAGCCATATTGAAGAAACCAAACCTCCCCTGAGGACTTTAGACTTCTAGTCTCCAGAACTTTATGACAACACATTTTTTCTTAAGTTTCTTTATTGGGGATTAATAGTTCATAGTACAATTGTTTTTTCTTTTGATTTAACTTTGGAAAAAAATATAGTCAGGGGGCCAGGCAGTGGTGCATCCGGTGAAACGCACATAGTGCTAAGTACAAGGACCTGTGCAAGGATCCAGATTTGAGCCCCAGGCTCCCCACCTGCAGGGGGCACACTTCACAAGCTGCAAAGCAGGTCTGCAGGAGTCCATCTTTCTCTCTCTCTACTTCCTCCTCCCCTCTCAATTTCTCTCTGTCCTATCCAAGGAAATGGAAAAAATGGCCACCAGTAGCAATGGATTTATAGTCCTGGCACTGAGCCCTAGAGATAACCCTGGAGTAAAAAAAGTTACAGTTTTAGACATGTATATGTATATATGTGCATAGCTTTATACCACTGTGTGTATATAGCCCACTGAGTGTAGCACCAAAGTTCCAGTATCATTCCAGTAAAATTTTCTTTTACTAACCCCTCTCACTCCCCTTTTCCTCTTCCTTTTATAACTAATATTTCAGAGAAATA
Source organism: Erinaceus europaeus (assembly GCF_950295315.1). Lineage (NCBI taxonomy): Eukaryota > Metazoa > Chordata > Mammalia > Eulipotyphla > Erinaceidae > Erinaceus > Erinaceus europaeus. Next base: position 72,053,835 of record NC_080169.1, read on the forward strand.
ACAAAAATGTTGCTTCAACTCATCTAATGGTCTTTTTTTATTTATTTATAAAAAGGAAACACTGACAAAAACTACAGGATAGAGGGGTACAACTCCACACAATTCCCACCACCAGAACTCTGTATTCCATCCCTTCCCCTGATAGTTTTCTTATTCTTTATCCCTCTGGAAGTATAGACTCAGGGTCATTATGAGATGCAGAAGGTGGGAAGTCTGCCTTCTGTAATTGCTTCCCTGCTGAACATGGTGTTGGCAGGTTGATCCATAATCTCAGCCTGTCTCTCTCTTTCCCCAGGGCAGGGCTCTGGAGAAGCGGGGCTCCAGAACACTTCCCTCAGTCACTCCAAAGCTAACCTTATCAAAGTAAGAACTGCAAAAGCTAAATAAGAACAAGAGACTGGCATACTTTAATGATGACTCTTTAGTCACTATCAGGTCACCCCATCGTCTTGGGCCCTAGTCCAGGAGTCCTGAGATTCCCAAACAGACATGATGGGCCTAGACCTCGAACAGATCCCTCTCTCTATTGTTACTGGTCATCTCTATCAGGAACAACACAATAGTACCCTTTGTGGGACCCCATAGGACCTTGCCCTCAACTTGTATCAGCAACGGTAAAGAATGTTCCATCCTCTGAAGGGAGGATGGACAACATACACTATCTACCATATGAGGAAGATGGGTCCTGAAATTGGGGCACCTTGGAACATTCCTATTCATGACTCAGATCTATAGGGATCCAGAGGTTACATAAGCTCCTAAGCTGAATATGGGCCCCAGATCAAATTGATGGGGTTTATAGTCAACAATACTTATACACCTTTCCCATATTTGGGAGCGACTCTCTTCCCTATTCCAGCTTCCTAGTCCTTTTTCCAGCCATGACATCATCTCCCCAGACAATAACTCCGATCCACCTGCATATCAGATGTCGGGCTCAGAAAAAAAAAAAAAACTAGTATAGTCATGGGCCCTTTGGAATATAACTAAAATAGGCCTACGAATTATCTACAAAACAGAGAACCCCCCCCCCAACTCTTCATCTTAACTATTCCAGCCTTTAGGTTCATGATTAGTTAACAATGTGTTTGGCTTTATATGTTAAATCTTTTTTCAGCCACCAGGTTCCAGTTGCTAACATGATGCCAACCAGACTTCCCTGGTCAGACAACTAACCTAATTTATGGTACTTTATTAGCTGAAAAAACAAATACAAAAAAAAACCACTATATATTACAACAGAAACATCCCATTCATAAAACAAAAATTAAATTTCCCAATAAAGTTGTAAGTCTAGTGCAAATACCCATGCATAGAATTATGATGTATTACTGAATATACATCTACCCAGAATTTATGATAAAGGAGCCAAAAGTATAAATGGAAAAAAGAAGAATAGTTTTAATAAATAGTACTGGGAAAAATGGTTGGGTAGCTATATGCAGAAGAATGAAACTGGATCACTGGATCTCACCAAGAACAAAAATTAATTTAAAGTGGGTGGTGGCAGACATGGTAGAGAGTTCACATTACAACATACAAGAACCTGGGGGTATGGAACGCCCATGCTCAGTGGAGAAGCTGAAAAAATGTTTTAAAGAATTTAAGAAACAACAAAATGTGTGAATTTTAGCCAGCACAACATAAAAGTTTAACTTTGCAATGATTTCTAGGCATAACAAAAGTAATCTAATGAGAAAATTTTTCCTTTGGGTTAGTTTTCAAAACTTTTTAATTAGGAATCATACTGATGAATATAATCTTCAGATACAAGCTTAGTTAACAAGAAGATATGAAAGTGTGTTAGATTAAAAAAAAAACAAATCTTCTCCCATAAGGGGTTCTTAGCAAGGACTTAAGAAGGCTTAAAGTACTAAAATTTCAATGTAGACTTGGAAAGGAGGTGACTATTAAAGATAAAGCTGTAGATGGCAGTACTGCTGCCCTAGACCAAAACAGAAAAGAATCAAATCGCCTGAGCTTTGAGAGTGAGCTGTCCTGGCAACTTTACAACCTGTGGTTAGCAATGACTATAAAGCTGAGCATGAAAAGTAAAAAAAAAAATATATATATATATATATGGGATAGGGATGGACTTTTTTTTTTTTGTACCTTGGGGTTCTCTAAGCCAAAGAGAAAATTAACACTTCATATTTGGAAATGTAAGCATAAACAGAGGTAACACGAGACTAAGAATTTTGCCAGAAAGCAAACTGGTAAAATGTAAAGGAAACACTCAATGACTCATGTTGCAGAAACATAATTGCAGAGGGACAGGGGTGCTTGCCTTGACTTCAACAAGCCATTCTCACTGGAAATATCTCTGGAACTCAGTTCTCTTGAGTTTAGGAAAAGAGAATATTATACCGAAATCTGCCTCAAGTTTAAAAAGAAGATTTTTTTTTTCCAAACTTGTCTCAGCGCCCCCCCGAGAAAGTTAATATATGAAGAAATTAAATCACTCTTTTAATATATATTGTTAAACAAAAATAAGTAGAGTTGCAATAATTACCCCAGGGGTTAAATATATAAGAATAAGTCTTGGTTTTTAACTAGTAGAGTTAACTAATTCTCAGAGGTTTGACTCAAACTATAGTAACTCCTTTTATGTGAGTGTCTGACATACATAAACACATACAAAGAGTCAACAGCAGGGCTGTGAAGACTGCTCACCCACCTTTATCCCAGGCTGTCTACACTTTGCTACAGGTAAACTCCTTTATTGAATATATCTGTATTATACGTACTTCACTATTTTCAAATGGGATTTTTCAGTTGTACAGTATTTCTTAGATTTTTGGCTCAGTAATGTTCACATGCATATGTAACAGAGGAAATATATCAAGCCTGCAGAAAATCTGCATGAAGGCAAAATACCTTCATATTGACTTGAGAAGCGTAAGTCATAGTATGAAGATGAAAATTATGTAGCCCAGTTGTCCTGTGAGCACCGGAAATTCCAGAATAGTACCCACTGGTCAAGCACCTGATGTTAACTTGTATCACTTCAATCTCCTCAAGACAGACACCCACCTCTCCTAAATTGTACTCTCCTGATCTATACACCCTAAGCATACAACATGTGTCATAGAAGAAACATGAGAATCTGAGATTCCAGAGCTACCTGATGTCTAACTACTCCTATGTTTACCAACATTAGGATCTCATCTACAGAACAGACAGAACGGTACATACTTCAGTATATTTACATAAGGGCTAACTAAATCAAGATAATGCATATGAAGCAACTACCAGTGTAAGCTCACAATGAAAATGTCCCTCGGGGCGTCAGGCGGTAGCGCAGCAGGTTAAGCGCACGTGGCGCAAAGCACAAGGACCAGCCTAAGTATCCCGGTTCGAGCTCCTGGCTCCCCACCTGCAGGGGAGTTTCTTCACAAGTGGTGAAGCAGGTCTGCAGGTGTCTTTCTCTCCCCCTCTCTGTCTTCCCCTCCTCTCTCCATTTCTCTCTGACCTATCCAACAATGACAACAATAATAACTACAATAAAACAACAAGGACAACAAAAATGTCCTTCCTTAAGAATAGGTCACATTTCTTTAAAGATAGAGTCTGGGATAGAGGGAGGTAAAGAGGAAGGGAAAGACACCATAACATCAAAGCTTCATTCAATGTAGTAGAAGCTAGACTCAAATCTGGGTGGAGCACATGGCAAAGCAGCACACTATCCAAGTGAGTTTCTCCTTTCTGGTCACAATCTTGCTCGGGACAGAAATACTACACCATAGATAAAACAGTTTTCCAAAGATTAGAAAATGACAGAGCCAATGTAGCCAGTGAAGAACACTGTTTTGGGGGCTGGGTGCACTTAATTGAGTGCACATGCTACAATATGTAAGGACCTGTGTTCAAGGCCTTGGTTCCCACCTGCAGGGGGAAATCTTTGCAAGTGGTGAAGCAGTGCTATGGATGTCTTTCTGTCTTTCCTTCTCTATCTCTCCTTTCCCTCTCAATATCTGGCTCTCTCTACCCAATATATAAATAAATACAATTAAAATTTTTAAGGAATTTAAAAAATGAGTTTTCAAGTATTATCTTCAGATACAAGCTAGTTTTATTCTTCAGAAACATATACCTGCAATTTTACAGAGCTCTTGCTTTTCCCTTGTCACATTACCATTCACATCTTTCCCTAACGCCTTTCTTCTTTAACTACCTTATATTCTTAGCTCACCTTTATAAAAACCACTGACTGTGATGTGCTTCCATCAAAAATTCTATGTCACAACTGGGGGGATATGAGTCGACTTGTTGGCCCATGCTCAGCAGAGAAACGATTACAGAAGCCAGAATTCCTACCTTCTTCTCCCCAAAAACAACCTTGATCCATACTCCCAGTGGGAAAGAAGTGATAGAATGAAGATAAGGGAACTCTTACACTTCAACTCCATCAGCACACAGAAAAAGAAGGAAAAGGAGAGGGACATATGGAGGCAGTTATGTTGTCATGAGTGAATTGGAGAGGAAGAGAGGGTTGGGAAAAAAGGGGCAATTATGTATGAATGTGGACAGATAGTTGTAGAGATGACGGTTGGCCCAGGTCTACAACCTTAGGGGAACCATGATGGATTGCAGTGGAGAGACAGAAGATTGAGAACTCTGGTGGTGGGAATGGTGTGGATTCAAATCCTTGTCAACATGTACTTCTGTAATATAAAAATAAATACATCAAAAGTACACAAGAGCATGCAGGGAATACCCCCCAACACCTCATCTGCACTATTCCAGTCTTTAGGTCCATGATGGTTCAACAATTTGTTTGGCTTTGTATGTTAACTCTCTTTTCAGCCACCAGGTTCCAGATGCCAGCAAGATGCTGACCAGACTTCCCTGGACAGACGACCCCATCAATGTGTACTGGAGCTCCGCTTCCCCAGAGACCCACCCTACTAGGGAAAGAGAGAGGCAGACTGGGAGTATGGATTGACCAGTCAACGCCCATGTTCAGCGGGGAAGCAATTACAGAAGCCAGACCTTCCACCCTCTGCAACCCACAATGACCCTGGATCCATACTCCCAGAGAGATAGAGAATGGGAAGGCTATCAGGGGAGGGGATGGGATATGGAGATTAGGTTATGGGAATTGTGCAGAACTGTACCCCTCTTATTCTATGGTTTTGTTAATGTCTCCTTTCTTAAATAAAAAAAATTAAAAATAAATAAATACATAACATTTTAAATGAATAAATATAAAAAATTAAAAAAGAAACAGATGGGAGTATGGATCAACCTGTCAATGTCCATGTTCAGTGGTGAAGCAATTACAGAAACCATTCCTTCTGCCTTCTGAACTCCATAAAGAATTTTGGTCTATACTTCCAGAAGGATAAAGAATAGGGAAGCTTCCAATGGAGGGGATGAGATGTGAAACTCTGGTGGTAGGAATTGTATGGAATTGTACCCCTGTTATTTTCCAATCTTGTTAATCATCATTAAATTACTTATAAAAATGATAAAGAAATTCTATTTCACAAACAGGTGGTCTGCCATGAAGTCACTCCTATATGGTGTGTTCTCCCCATGTATAAAAGGGGCAGTGAAAAGCCACTGAGTGCAGCTGTATGCCTGCCAGAATAAAGGTATGTCTCTGCCTCTGTGCCTCGTAGTTTCTTTCAGCTCCCCTCACCTCATGCTCCTGATTGAAATAGATGAAGTTCTACACAAACAACTGGGATAGTCAGCAGGATTCTGAGCAGGGAATTCTGGGGTTACCTTTTGTTCCTGATGACTGCAAGATGTGAAAATGGAACAGTATGTGGTATCTGGTAATGGCACTGGAGGGACATTGGGGAGGCATCTCCCATTCCCCCTAGAACAAGCACTGCAGAAACTGGGGAAGGAGATAGTGGGGGGTGCCTGTTGTGCCATGGGATGAGTAAGCTTGACATTCCTAAATGGTGGTTGAGGTCACCACAGATGAAGCCGGCATCTGAGAGTTATAGGAAAAGAAGAGGGATTTGGAAGCATGTCTCCAGCTGCTCAATGCAACGGTGCTCCCAAAGGAAGTATTGTCAGATCCGGGTTCAGAGACTGAAAAGCTGCAGAAAGTAAGAAAAGGCTGAAACTGGAGAAACAGTTCATCGTGATAATGAAGAGAAGGCAATGCTAGCAGGGCATCTGAGACATCTCCTGAAGGACCAGAAGGAACCCTTGTTCCCATTTGATTAGAAGTTAGGACAAGGTACCTTCCTGGAGGGTACTACTGCGTCCACATCCAGTGTGCAGAGGGTGTTAGATCTGGTCAATACCAGAGTCTCTTTAGTCTGATGTATAAGAATGCAGACAGATTCAAGGGACACGGTATATGTGTTGATGAGTACGGAGGCCAACCCATGCGAGTGGTCCAATCAGTGACTCACAGTCATGGTAAATGTGTGCCTCTGTGGCCACAAAACCCACAGCAGGTCATGACCATAAGCAGTACAGATTACCAGGTGGAGGGGATAAGCAGTGGCACATCTTACAGAGTGCACAAATTACAGTGCATGTTACCCCAGGTTAAAGGCCCTGGTCCCCATCTTCAGTTGGAAGCTTCGTTAATGGTAAAACAATGCTGCAAGTGTCCCTCCCTCTCTACCACGCCCTCCTCTCAATTTCTTTGTCTTTATGCACAACAAGTAAATACTAATACAAAAAAATACAGATTACCAGGAAACATAAGATGCACAATAGCTGAGTCAATAGCACATGACTCATTAGAGGGGCTGCATTACCCCTTGTTGGAGAAGCAGCATTACAGTTGTGGAAAGACGATCTCTGTAACTCCTTGGCAGAGAAGTTGCTTTATTCCTTGTGGGAGGACCAGGGGCATAACTGTTGAAAGGGACTGAGCATTCTTACTCCTTGATGGAGAGTTTCACAGCTGTCACCTGGAGCTGGTGGAAAGGAATACCACATACCCCACTGAGGGATGGGTTAATGTGTTATGTATGGGGGCACAAACTTTCATGTGCACTGCCACATGAAAGCTGCTGGTATAGCCACCAAGATGCTGGAAGCAGTGGAAAAGAACTGACACTGTGGGTGGATTCCCCTGTAACTGTGTGTAAAAGTAGTTAAGTGTGACTTTTGTGACTAGGTCAGGGTTTGCTGTCATCCCTATGCCTGTTAATGGATTACTGCATCAGACTATATACTGTGAGATTTGGATGAAAGCCTCAGTGCTTCTTGCCATATGCCCTTATGGAAGATTTGGTAATGTCATTGTGTAATTGCAGACAGCTATGTTCCCCAAGTGTATAAAAGGGGGGGGCTATAAAGCACCCCTCCCCCAGGGCTGTGTCCTCCTCAGGCTGAGAAAGGCTATATCTCTGCTGGAATAAAGTATGTTTCTGCCTCTGTGCCTCCTAGTTTCTTTTAGCTTCCACCATCCTGTGCCCCTGTTCAGAACAGACTGAATATTAGGGGTAAATTTCTTAATTATGCTACTCAGAAGCAAATGAGAATGGTGTAACTATTTCCTTCTGTGGTCAATATTAATTTAAAAAATATATCAATGATTAATCAATCTTCCAAATTGTGATATGAGAATGACTAGACAAAATGAATTATTTCAGGCCCAGACTAACTGTCTTTTAGGTTGGACCTGGAAAACGCTAGAAGAAGAAGAAGGTTGGAGCTTTTGGGAAGAGAATTTTAATAGGGTCTCCTAATTAGCACCAACCACCACCAACTGATGTCACCTAGAGTGATAATATCTCACTTACCCAGGTGATTTAGTTAGAGTAAACTCTATAATTATCATAATAGTCACACCTCATGAATGCACTAAATTATTTAAATCATTGGCACCTAAATTTTGGCCTGCATCATGAATTAGAATCTTTCCATTTATCTCCCCTTTCTGTTATTCCACAGTAAGAGTTTTTAAAAAATCATAGGTACTTAATTTTTGCCACTTCATTCACCTTTATGCTAGGGTATAACTTCAGTATCCCCAAAACACATAAATATTTTGTCTTGCCGTTCTGGGCTCTCATATGCATGCAATTCCATGGCTTCTGGGTTCATTCTTTTTATTTCAGATAAAAAGGGAGAGGGTAAAGAGAGATAGAGACACACATAACAGTCTCACTCCTCTATCTGTGGAGCTTCCTCGGGTATGGCATGGGACTTCATGGGGTGCCAGGCTCAAGCTCAGGGACTTTCACAAGTCAAGGCACACGCTCTACAAGGTGAGCTATCTCTAGACCCTTCAAATATTTCAGTTCACTCAATTCTTTGTAAACTAGGGCTACTAGAAAACATCTATTGAGCAGGGGCACTCCCATAGAGGATATAGTGAAGGACACTGTCTGACACTTGTGCTTATTAACTCTACCTGTTCCATGTTATGAAACCGTACAAGTCACCTAATCTTTCTGAATTTGCTAATCTCTAAAATTCGTAACAATCCTACATCAATAAACTGTGATTAACACTTTGTTTCACATTGGATATTGCAAAAATGTAAAAGTATTGCATATTCTTAAAACATATTCACGTAGGTGAATTGTGTTTTTAATCAATCTATGAGAGAAAAAAAACAGACCATGACTCTGGCACATGCATTGTCATAGATTGAATTTGGGACCTCATGCTTGACAGTGTATCACCACCTGGCTCTGTAGCACACTGGACTTCTAGACAGAGTATATCAACACATTGACCGTACTACTTTTGGAGTCAGAACACTGTGTTTTTTAAATTCATGACCAATTAACCCTTATTTCTCTTACAGACATTGAACTAATATTTCCACAGTTGGTGTCTATAAAAAGTAGTTTTTCGGGGGTTCCCGGAAGATGGTGGACTGAGTGGCTTGAGCTCTGACCACATCCTCTGGAAACGGTAGGATTTTCTGTCTTTAGCAGGCCAGTCAATAAGGGGTCCTAGCGGTAACACCAAGGAGGTGACTATAACTTAATTTGGGTTAAAAAATAAAGTAGAAAGAAAGGGAAAACATTTTTTTATTTTAAATTATTATTCCCAAAGCACACCTCCTCCCCCTCCCCCCCATAACCAGTCCCTGGGGACAGGCTCCTAGCAGGCTCCCCTACTGAGCTTCTTTCTTTACCAAGATTCCAGCCCCACCAGGGAGTATCATTCATTATAAATCTATTCCCCTCTGAAACCTCTGGCCTTTTTTCTTTCTAAGTAGCCAACCAGCTGCCTCTGCACAACAGCTCCCCTCCCTCCCCCCCATAGCTAATTAAATAATAATAAATAAATAAATAAAACTCTTTCCTTTCACCACTTTTTATTACTGTTCTTTTTCTTATCTTTTTCTTTTCTCTCTCTCTCTCTCTCTCTCTCTCTCTCTTTTTTTTTTCTCATTCTTGTTATCCTTTCTTTCTTAATCCTACAGCTTTCTGAATTCACTGATACACATTTGGGAATTATTTAGAGGAAGAAATCTGACTCAGAGTGGACTCTCTCTGTGAGTATCTCTGCTCAACTTCCCTTCCTCCTTTAGCTACCCCTAGAATATACAGTGGATAGTAGATTTGCATAACTGTCTATTCCTGCTATCCTTGTCTAGTCCTGAGGTTTTGTTGTTGTTGTTGTTTGTTTGTTTGTTTTTCTTAACAATCAGCTGCCTCTGCTCAGGAGGCTTGAGGCAATCTGGGACAGGGTGTTTTACCCAGATTTATTTTATTATTAATATTATATAAAGGCATATATCTTCACCCCCCCCCCTTTAGGTTGATCAAAATTAACTCTTAGGGTATCTTTCATTGCTAGGGTAGTGGGCATCTTATCTATTGTGAGAGGAACTTGTCTCATTACTCCTACTTCCTCTACTGACTCTCCCCTTCTTCCTCCTCCTAGCTAATTAAAAAAATAAATAAATAAAATAAAATAAAAAATAAAGTAATCAATTTAAAAAAACCTTTCCTTTCACTGCTCTTTAATGACAGCTCTTTTTCTTATCTTTTCTCTTTTCTCTCTCTTGTCTCTTTTTTTTTTATATTGTCATACACTTCTTCCTTCTTCTTTGCCTTTCTGAATTTGTGAATTATTTTGGGGAAGAAATCTGACTCAGAGTGGACTCTGTGTGTGTGTATCTCTGCTCTACTTCCCTTTCTCCTCTTGTTACCCCTAGAATATACAGTGGATAGTAGATTTGCATAACTGTCTATTCTTGCTATCCCTTCTTTCTTTTCTCTTTCTTCTTCACTTGGACTTGGTTGCTATTTTTTCACAGACTGGAGACATTGTGTGGCTAACTGGTAGTGATTAAACTGCTTCAATACTTGCTTCAGTTCCTATTGTAATTCCTGAGGTAGGGGAGTGCATTTGTCATAAAGGTATTTAGTACAGTGTTGCTTGTACTCAAGACACAACAACTGAGGAACAACAGAGCATAAAAAAAAAGAAACACATAAATCAAAAAAATGGGTAGATCAAAAACAAATAAAACTGCTACTCCAATGAATGAAGACAAGAGCCCAGGAGAAACTACAAATCAGCCAGAAGTAACCAAAGATAAGAAAAGTATGCAAGCAATAAAAAATTATTAATCACAGAAATGAAAACAACATTGGAGGAAAGGAATGGCAGTATTAGGGAAACAACAGTTGAGACCCCCAAGGAAAATACTGATTATCTTGAGGCAATTAGAGAACTGAAAGCTGAAATAGCTGTAATGAAGAAAGAAGCTGAGGCAAGGGAAAGCAGACTAACAGAAGCAGAAAACAGAATTAGTCAGACAGAGGATGAGTTAGAGAAAACAAAGAAAGAGGTGAAGAGCTTAAAGAGATTGAGAGACACTGAAAACAACAACAGAGACATATGGGATGATCTCAAAAGAAGTAACATTCGTATAATTGGACTGCCAGAGGAAGAAAGAAAGGAAGGGGAAGGAAATATTCTAGAGGAAATAATAGAAGAAAACTTCACCAAAATATATAAAGAGCTCAGCAAACTTGGCACCAAAAAAGCAAATGACCCTGTCCAAAAATGGGCAGAGGATATGAACAAACATTCACTACAGAGGAGATCCAAAAGGCTAACAAACATATGAAAAACTGCTGTAGGTCACTGATGGTCAGAGAAATGCAAATTAAGACAACACTAAAATACCACCTCACTCCTGTAAGAATGGCATACATCAAAAAGGACAGCAGCAACAAATGCTGGAGAGGTTGTGGGGACAGATGAACCCTTTTGCATTGCTGGTGGGAATGTAAATTAGTACAGCCTCTGTGGAGAGCAGTCTGGAAAACTCTCAGAAGGCTAGACATGGACCTTCCATATGATGCAGTAATTCCTCTCCTGGGATTATACCCCAAGGACTCCATAACACCCAACCAAAAAGAGGTGTGTACTCCTATGTTCATAGCAGCACAATTCATAATAGCTAAAACCTGGAAGCAACCCAGGTGCCCAACAACAGATGAGTGGCTGAGAAAGCTGTGGTATATAGACACAATGGAATACTATGCAGTTATCAAGAACAATGAACCCACCTTCTCTGACCCATCTTGGACAGAGCTAGAAGGAATTATGTTAAGTGAACTAAGTCAGAAAGATAAAGATGAGTATGGGATGATCCCACTCATCAACAGAAGTTGACTAAGAAGATCTGAAGGGGAAACTAAAAGCAGGACCTGACCAAACTGTAAGTAGGGCATCAAAGTAAAAACCCTGTGGTGAGGGGTAGACATGCAGCTTCCTGGGCCTGTGGGGGGTGGGAGTGGGTGGGAGGGATGGATCACAGTCTTTTGGTGGTGGGAATGGTGTTTATGTACACTCCTAGTAAAATGTAGTCATATAAATCACTAGTTAAGTAATACGAAAGGGGGAAAATTAATTGTATGTCTCGAAGTTTTTTAAAACACAGAGTCTTTTTAATATATAGACTGTGTATTTGATATGTGGACTCTCTCAAAAGCCTAGACCAAGCAGATCAGAAGCAACCAATAGCACAGCTATATACAAGATACTGGGTACTGTACAGCAAACCCTAACAAAAGGACTTTTCAAAGTTAACCCAATTACCAAATAATGTGATGATAACATTATCGATTGTCTTTTTGAACCCTAAGACAGCAGGAACCTCACATCTCCACTACAGAGCCTCTACTTCCCCTAGTCCTGCAACCCTTGGATAGGGCCCACTTTCCCATATGCCTCTCACAATCCATATCAAATAATATTGCATATGCCGATCACAACCTAATCAACGCAACGACTGCCACCTCAACATGCTTCACTTCAGACTGTGTCCAGAGACTTCACGTGTGGAATGACAACCCTTCAGCTTCATTACTCGGGTGAGACCTTTCCTTTCATAGTATACTCTAATTCCATTTCAGGTGGTTCACTTTCTAACAAAGTCCCAAAACCTAGATATACACCAGTTTCTGTGAGACAGAGCATATGTTCACATGTATCCATAAACTACTGCAAAATATATTCCTGAAAGCAGAAGTATACTAGAGTTTGCAGTGAGTATCCCCCTAACACTTCCTCTCCACTATTCCAGCCTTTGGGTCCATGATTGCTCAACAATTTGTTTGGCTTCGTATGTTAACTCTCTTTTCAGTCACTAGGTTCCAGATGTCATCAGGATGCCGGCCAGGCTTCCCTGGACTGAAGACCCCACCAATGTGTCCTGGAGCTCAGCTTCCCCAGAGACACACCTTACTAGGGAAAGAGAGAGGCAGACTGGGAGTATGGACCAACCAGTCAACGCCCATGTTCAGCGGGGAAGCAATTACAGAAGTCAGACCTTCCACCTTCTACAACCCACAAGGACCCTGGGTCCATGCTCCCAGAGAGATAGAGAGTGGGGAAGCTATCAGGGAAGGGGGTGGGATATGGAGATTGGGTGGTGGGAATTGTATGGAGTTGTACCCCTCCTACCCTATGGTTTTGTTAATTTATCCTTTCTTAAATAAATAAAATAAATAAATTTTTTAAAAAAGCAACTAAAACCTGTCTTCAGAACAAATGGACAATTACAACTACATTCAGAATAAAGCTCAAATGCACTCATATGTTAAATTTGCAAAAAAAAAAAGTAGTTTTTCAATCAAAAAGATTTTTAAATGGTATTTATAGATGTATTCATAAAAAATTATGTGGGGGACAGAATTTAAGATCCATGAAGTAGTGGTAGGTTGTTCAGTAGACAGAGCACAGGTATGAAGTGCCAGTTTCAATCCCCACCTCTGTATATGCTGAAACACTAAACTAGTCTTAGTTAGTGTCTCTCTCTCTCAGTCTCTCTCTCTCTCTCTCTTCTCCTCATGAGATAAACCTTTTAAAATACTATCAGAATGGAGCCAGGTGGTGGCACACCCTGTTGAGTGCACATTCTATATTGTACAAGGACCCAGTTTCAAGGTCCTGGTCCCCATCTGCAGGGAGAAAGCTTCATAAGTGATGAAGCAGTATTGCAGGTGTCTCCCTGTTTCTCACACTCTCTGTCTCTCCATTCTCCTCTCCATTTCTCTCTCTATAAATCCAAATAAAATGCTATCAGTAGGAACAAATGAAATAAATGGATTACTTTGTCCACATAAATAGAATGGTTGCCCTGAACACTTCCATGAAAATGTTTGGGAAAAACTATGATAATATTCTAAAACAACACTGCATATTAATACATTACTATAATGTTATACTAATAAAAGCATGTTGTTGGGAAGAACAATAAAACCATCATATACATATTGTTTTGATGTCTTTCCTTATGGTTTAATTAGGGAAATAATGAATCATAGGGCAGTTGTCACTTGAGTTTAATTTCTCATCTCCCTATTATAGGTGTCTGCACTCTGTTCCCCCTTGCAAGTCCTCCTCCACTGTCAGGTACTGGGTCCCTCATGACCTCTCACCCCCTTCTCTGACTCTGCCAGAGTCCTTGGCTTTGCTATTATAGATCACATCTAGTCAAATTTCACCTTTTTTCCCTTTCTTTCCTCAGCTGTTAAGTTCTATTCCATAAGTGAGATCATTCAGTATATATCCTTCTCCTTTGCTTTTATATTAATTTTAAGGGGTGTGCTCCATATTTTTGATTATCTCTTGTTATCTTAGATGCTAGAATTCTATCCTAAACTATCCATTTGAGCACAGAAAATTAGTCTCAATGGCAAAGATAAGAATATTATTTACTTATTTCCCTACATACCTGATGGAGCAAATTCCCCAACCTTTCACTTTTTGCCTATAACAGTAATTTGTTTTGTATCTAGTTAGAATTCTTAGATGAAAATATTCAATATTTGGGAAATATACTAAAAATAAAAAATAAAGTGGAAAACTAGTAAATCATTTAATTACATGAAATAAGTAAAATTTTATCTGATCTAAACCAGTGTTCTTCCTTCCTGGATTACTTACATTTTAATTATTCTTACTTATGTTTACTATATCAAAATCTTTTAAAAGATTTTTTAAAATTATTGAAATTATGGCATATATGATAATGGGTTATAAAATGTGAAAAGATCATTGTTTTTACAGTGTATGTAGATGAATGTTTCAGATTAAAGATAACTATCAAAAAGCATAATACAGAACTTCAGTTTTTAGATGTGAGTAGTGAATGAACAGCGTAAACTGTCTGGTTTCAAATACTTGGTAATCCTAAAGAAATCAACTAACCTTCCCACTGAAACTAGTTCATTTAACCCCATTAATAAAAATAATGAATCCAAAACCACACACAAGATCGTGTATATCTTTCCAAAATTTTTTAACAACTGCCACTGCTCCCACAATCTCTCCAACAACTTAAGTGCTGGGGAAGTACTTTTATATGCATAACATTGAAGACATAAACCATAAAACAATAGCTACTAACAGCTTACAATACACCAACTACACACTATCTCTTATTTTCACATCACTCTAGTACATCTTCCTTTTACATATGAAGAAAGGGGTCTCCAGCAGGGGAGATAGTTCAACATGTTAGAGCACAGAATATGCATGCTTGAGGCTCCAGAGGTGTCCAATTCAATCCCTAGCACCACTATAAACCAGAACTGAGCAGTGCTCTTGTTTCTGTCCCTCTCTCTCTCTCCCTTCTTTCTCTGTCATAAAAAGTCTTTAAAAAGGTGTTTCCGAAGAAGTAAACTTTCACTAAGTGTTTTAAATTAATCCTAATAACTCACATAGTTCATATAAATGAATTAACCTACACACTAAAATTTATAACTTCACAATTACTATACATAATACTCTCATAGTCACTCATAAACATATGCAGGATGGAAACAAATACACGCTTCCAACTTAGGTTAAAGCACCCATGCACTTCACTTATTTTCCTTTTTGATAAGAGTGAAATGGAGAGGGAAAGACAAAGGGATAGAGGAGAGATAGAGAGACCATCACTAGTTAAGCTTCCCTCTGTGGGTGGGGGCTAGAGGCTGGGGGCTTAATGACAAGGGAGCTCTATGAAGTATACCACTACCTTACCACACACTTAATTCTTACTATACCCTTCATCTTGTACTTAAATGTGTGTGTGTGTGTGTGTGTACTATGTAGTGCCACATTTGTGTGTGTTTCTGTTAGTGATTTAGCTATTGAAAATGCCCCCCAAGCACAGTGCTGAAGTACAGTGTGGTGTTTATAAGCATGAGAAGGCTGTGATGTGTCTTACACAGAAAAATATGCTGCTTTGAATTATACTGCTATGAGTTATGAGTCAAGGTTAATGAATCAACGATATATACCAAATAAAATGTCTTTGAACAAAAACACACATGAACCAAGTTTATGTACCGGTTAACTGGTGAAAGTGTAACCAGAGGCTCACAGGAACCTAACTTTGTATTTTCACTGTGACTAATAGATTAATATTTGCTAACTCAATGTTTACAGAATCTTTATAGATGATAAGTTTCAAATAACAAGAATCAATTGTTTAAAAATAAAGTTTCAAAGTCAGTATTAAAACGTGTAATTCTATGGGGAGTCGGGCTGTAGCGCAGCGGGTTAAGCGCAGGTAGCGTAAAGCACAAGGACTGGCATAAGGATCCCGGTTCGAACCCCGGCTCCCCACCTGCAGGGGAGTCGCTTCACAGGCGGTGAAGCAGGTCTGCAGGTGTCTAACTTTCTCTCCTCCTCTCTGTCTTCCCCTCCTCTCTCCATTTCTCTCTGTCCTATCCAACAACAACAACAACAACAATAATAACTACAACAATAAAACAACAAGGGCAACAAAAGGGAATAAATAAATTAAATAAATATTTAAAAAAACGTGTAATTCTAGATATTATACTATTAAATGGTGCCATACTCTGTGGACAAACAAAACACATCAAAATGTCTGACTACAGAAATAGTCAAGAAGTAAAGAGCAAGCTAGGAAAAATTACTTTGAGAATTAGTAACAAAATATTATCAACATTAATAATGCTCTGCTCAATTCAATATGAAAAAAGAAAACCTTAAACTAGAACAATAATGGAGGCAGGCAGCAGCACACCTCATTGAGCATACACTTTACTGTGCCCAAGGACCCAGGTTCAAGACCCTGGTCCCCACCTGCAGGGGAAAAGCTTCACAAGTGGTGGAGTCAGGCTGCAGGTGTCTCTCTGTCTCTCTCCCTCTCTATCTTCCGCTCCCTTCTCAGTTTCTCTCTGTCTCTATCTAATAAGTAAATAAATAAGTAATTCACTTCATATATATATGCCTATGTATATATCATAGCATTGTTCAGCTGTCTACTTACATTGATGCCAGAGATTTAAGCTGGACCTTGGAGCCACAGGCATAAAAGCCTATTTTTATTCTATCTCCCCAACCTTATATTTTGAAAGTATTTGGACATCAATGAGTGAATAATAAACAAAATAAATGAAAAAAACTTGAATACTAGAGGTAAGTGAGCATATTTTTGTAAATAGGTGTATACTACAAATACATGTAAATATATAGATATATCCATACAATACTATGTAGCCACTAAAGAAAGTGAAGGTCTATGTTTAACATAAAAATACACCAAAGATATTTATACACCTTTCCCATATTTGAGAGCTACTTTCTTCCATGATCCAGCTTTCTGGTCCTTTTTCCAGCCATGACATCATCTCCCCAGACAATAACTTGGATCCACCTGCATATCAAATGTCAGGCTCAGGAAAAAAAAAAAAAAAGAAAGAAAACTAGTATAGTCAGAGGCTCTTTGGAATATAACTAAAATAGGGCTACTATCTACAAAATGGAGACATCCCAACTCTTCATCTGAACTATTCCAGCCTTTAGGTTCAAGATTAGTCAACAATTTGTTTGGCTTTATGTGTTAACTCTTTTTTTCAGCCACCAGGTTCCAGATGCTATCATGATGCAAACCGACTTCCCTGGGCAGAGGACCCCACCAATGTGTCCTGGAACCACACTTCCCCAAAGCCCTGCCCCACTAGAAATAGAGAGAGACAGGCTGGGAGTATGGATCGACCTGTCAATACCCATGTTCAGCAGGGAAGCAATTACTGAAGCCAAACCTTCCAACATCGACACCCCATAATGACCCTGGGTGCATACTCCCAGAAGGATAAAGAATAGGAAAGCTATCAAGGAAGGGGATGGGATACCGAGTTCTGGTGGGAACTGTTTGGAGTTGTACCCCTCTTATCCTGTGTTTTTTGTCAGTGTTTCCTTTTTATAAATAAAAATTAAAAAATAAAATACACCAAAGATACACAGATAAGTTAACTGTGGCAAGTACAGTTTGATTCAATCAGTATCTGCATGTACATGAACATATAAAAACAATTATTTACAAGTAAAATGTATTTGGAAACTAGTTTCCTCTCCTTTACAGGAGGATTCTAGTCTTAGGAATAATTCAAAGAGAATTTCTCTAGATTCCATAACTAAAATTTCTTATTATTTTCCCCATTCAGTATTTTAGAATTACAGGGAAAAGAGAAACAACACTATCCTACTGAGAGGCACTGACAGAGCTGGAATATAGATGAGGCATGGGAAGATCACATGTCATAATTAATTGTGTCAGTCACCTGACTCCAATTTAGAACACAGGGAGCAGTCATTAACTCAGCAGTACTGAAGCTCAAAACATCACTCGAAGCAGGGAAGGAGAAGGGCATGAAGAGACATAACTTCACAGAGCCTTATAAGAAAAGCTAACATAAAGACCGAAAGCAATAGAAGTAGCGTGAGAGACAAATCAGAAAGAATAAAAACCTACACAGGTCACCTTTTGGATGTGTTCACTTTCAACTTTACTAATATCTAATTAAAAAGATACTGTTTACCCTGCTTAAATATGCATAATATACACTCATAATATACATATGTACACACAGGTGCGTGTGTGTATGCACGTGTGTGTGTGCATATGCATTACAAGGTTAGATAGAAATATTTTTATGATTGACACCAAGGAAAAGTTAACATCAGCAACAGAGTGTTTATGATGTCAGCAGTTTCTCTGATTCAGTGATGTTTCACAACTGAGGATATCAGAATTCTAAAAATAATTCTGTACAGGAGAGTGAACTAGACAGATCCTGTTGAAATAAGCAGATCCCCTGAAGGATTAAGTAAAGGCATTTTGCACTCCAACCACCATGGTCAGAAGCCATAATTCAATCCATATGTTGCATGGGACAGCTTTTTTTTTTTTTCAAGAGTGTTTCTAATGACTAGAGCAAAGCAGAAATGGCAGATTATTGTTACAGCATAAAGTGTCTCTCTGCTTCCAGGGAAGTCATTGGCACATACACACACACAAAAAAAAAAGACAAAGAGGAATGTACTGAAAGTGCATACAATTTATTTGACACATGATTTAAAGTATATAAGAATATTTATGTGAAATTTGCCTAGTCTCTAAATCGACTCTCCAAACACAAAAGCAATACAGAAGAACAAAGATACATCTGTTTTCATAGACTTACTAACATAATATGCATATGAAATTAACGGCAAAAATAAAAATAAAACCACAACTTGAGGAGAAATATTTTGCTAAATTTTGACAGATTTAGAAGACATTCATCATAGTGTTTACAGCACGGAAAACAAAATAAAAATACAAAAAAAGGACAATTATAAATATATTGTGCTACAAGTACACAATAAACATTATGAAATTTTAATATGAGCTGTAATGCTAAAAGAAAATTTTTTAATAAAAATTATCTTACAGTGTGTTTAAAGGTGAGGGAAGGACTGTCCCGAATAAAAATTATCTTATTGCAAACACAGATCTATTTATTCATAGTGTAAAGCTGCTAAGTCTGCTACAATAATACTACTCATGATTATATTTTGTACCAGGCATTGTGTTGATCTTTTTATGTAAAGCCTCAGTAAAGTTTCATAACAAACCTTTAAGACAGGTACTATCATCACCACAGTTTTGCAGAAGAAAAAAAAAAACAGACAACACTGAGGTCACTTGCTCAAGACTACCTAAGTTGGAAGACAGAGTACAGAAATAAATCCAGTCTCCTGATCTTGTATTTTATCCCCTACCACAAATCCCTAGTAGTTATATCTCCTCTAATTTCAAAGACTTCTAAAGTATCCACGTATGTTATTAAGTGGGGAAATTTTTAAAAACCCTAAGACTTAAACAAACTTTATTAGCAACTTCTGGAAAAAAATCTTGTTGATATCCACTAGTTTCAAATCTTGGATCCTTGCAAATTTGGGGTATTGTTAAGTAAAACTTAATAAAGATCTATAATTCTCAAATACCTTTTCCATCATATAATTGTCACTGCCCATAGAAGATTCTTTTGGAAGATAAAAATCTTTGCGGAAATTTCTTTGTTCAGTTTCCTATTTTGCATGTTTTCTGAAAGGTTATTATATATCTGTCAAATACAGTGTGAAGAGATTTTTGTCTCGTTTCTTCCCATTATTTATTCCCATTCAGATGAATATTTAAATACAAACTAGCTACCCATTTATCAAAATTTCTCAATTTTATTTATGGTGCAGTACAGAGAAACTTCTGGGAACAGGAATGTTAGGTCTATTATAGTTTCTATTAATAATTGTAGTCACTAATTACTATGAGAACTTTTTTGGATATGCTAACATATAGTTAAAACAAAGAAACTCCAGCAGACAACTATAAATAACACTGCATAGTCTCATAAAAGTCATGAGAAATTTTTATGTTTGGATGGTGGGAAAGTAAAAATATGTCTTTCAGATTTTTTTTAACATTGTTATCATGGGTTCAGGAAAAGGCCAAAATTTGAAAATTGTACTCACAAATTCATCTTTATAAATTCTCTTCTTGATTACGTTATTTTGAAATTGTCATTCTCATGCAACAATTTTTTGAGGTGGATATTTTATTTTTTCCATGCAACAATTTTTATCTGTGGCTGATATAAAGCAGGGCTCCCAAGTACTATTTATGCTGACTAATTAAATGTTTAAAGCACCTGCAATGTTATCAGGTATTACTCTAGGCACTGGCAACAGAGAAGCAAGCAAAAGAGACAAAAATCCCTACCTCAGTGGAAATAAAAAATAAAATATATCAGCTGGGGCCATAGTTGGGGAGTCCTGACATCCCCAAACAGAAATGATGGGCCTAGACCTCAAATAAATCCCTTTCTCCATTGTTACCGGTCATCTCTATCAGGAACAACACAATAGACCCCTTTGTGGGCCCCCATAGGACCGTGCCCTCAATGTGGAACAACAACGACAGAGAATATTCCATCCTCTGAAGAGAAGCTGGACAACATACTCTATGTTCCACCTGAGGAAGATGGGTCCTGATATTGGGGCAGCTTGGAATGTTTCTACTCATGACCACAGAATGTGAGCTCAGATCTATAACGATGCAGAGGTCACATAGGCTCCTAAGCCTGAATATGGGCCCCAGATCAGATCAAATCCATGGGGTTTACAGTCAACAATATTTGTATACCTTTCCCATATTTGGGAGCTACTCTCTTCCCAGATCCAGCTTTCTGGTCTTTTGTCCAGCCATGTCATCATCTCCCCAGACAATAACTAGGATCCACCTGCATATCAGATATCAGGCTCAGGGGAAGAAAAAAAACTAGTATAGTCATGGGCTCTTTGGAATATAACTAAAATAGACCTACTAACTATCTATAAAACAGAGACACCGCAACTCATCATCTGAACTATTCCAGCATTTAGGTTCATGATTAGTGAATAATTTGTTTGGCTTTATATGTAAACTCTTTTTTCAGCCACAAGGTTCCAGATGCTAAGATGATGCCAACCAGACTTCCCTGGGGAGACGACCCCATCAATGCGTCCTGGAGCCCCGCTTCCCTAGAGCCATGCCCCATTAGGGAAAGAAAGAGACAGGCTGGGAGTATGGATCAATCTGCCAACACCCATGTTCAGCAGGGAGGCAATTACAGAAGCCAGACTTTCAACCTTCTGTACCCCATAATGACCCTGGGTCCATACTCCCAGAGGGTTAAAGAATAGAGAAGCTATCAGGGGAGGGGATGGGACACAGAGTTCTGGTGGTAGAAATTGTGTGGAGTTGTACCCCTCTTATCCTGTGTTTGTCGGTGTTTCCTTTTATAAATAAAAATTAAAAAATAAAATAAAAAAGAATAAATAAATTAGTTAAATTAAATAAAAATCAGGGTGGGGTGGGGAGAGAGCCCACCAGGTTGGGCTCCCAGGCACCACATGGGCGGCGCAGCACAGAAAAGAGAAGCCCCATAAGCAGTGAAGCAATGCTGAGGGGTTTCTCATTCTCTCTCTTCCTGTTTGATGTCTCTCACCCTCTTAACGGGATAAGATAACAACAAACCCAGGCTATCCCAAGAAAATTGGCATAGTGCCACATTGCCCTGAACATGGAACAGAAGAGTGACAGAGTATTGATTTTCACAGGTACACTGGGTGCTATTTTAAGAGTAGAATGAAGGCAGAGAAGAATGAAGAAGGGTTAAAGCAGGGAAAGTGATTAGGAACTTACTATGAGCCAGGCAATAGTAGCCTATGAGTGTGTTTTAATGTCCTCAGTAGGACTTCGGGCCGGCTGGGTGTGGGATGTTAGAAAAGGATTTGAAAATATGCTATGACACAGTGTTAACATAGCTGAGGAGACTCCAGGAGGGATTGGTTTGGCATAACAGAGTGAAGGGTAAGAAGATTATCATTTGGAGGGTTTTAAGCTTGAGATGCCAAAAAGTATTCAAGTAAAGATGCTGAGTAGAGAGTAAGAAATAGGTGTTCAGGGAGTGGGAAACACCAGCATGTAGTTGGCACCTATGGATGACATATTTAGGGAGTAAGCAATTGAGAATGAAAAAAAAAAAAAATAACCCAGGGTCAAAGACAAATCCCTGTGTGCACCAATACTACAAAGCCTACCTAAATGATATTAAGGTTCACATATTTGCCCACCCTAACTACAACTTGGTAAAGCTTATCTCAGCATAAATTAAAGAAGTATTTTAGTTTATCAGCCTGAGGAAAGAAAGCATCTATGTACTTATCTGGAAAACATTCGTAAAAAAATAAAATACCCTTAATATTGTTAAAAAAAAAAAATCAACAAGGCAGTTTTTTTCTCCCCAAGATAAAATGTGGGTCTTGCTTTAGGCCCTCTGAGAACCTCTGTGAAATTTCAACCGTAAGGTTCCGAACCTTCCTGTTTGGAAAGAATAGGAGGTTCCAAACAGGAAGTACTCACCCTGAATCTGTTCTCTACCCTTTGATTCAACTTCTACCAAGGGTCAGTGAATTTCAGAATAAATTTTTTGTTATTTGTTTTTCCCACCAGGGTTATTGCTCAGTCTCTCCGTCTCCCTCTCCATCTCCCTCTCTGTCTCCCTCTGTCTCTCTCTAAAAGAAGTAAAGAGAAGGTAAAAGAGGGATGACGACATCTACAACATTACTTCACCCATCATGAAGCTTCCCCCCTGCAGGTGGGAGCCAGGAGCTTGAACCTAGGTCATGGTAATGTATATACTCTATTGTGTGCACTGCAAGCTGGCCCCTCAGTCCAAATCTAATAGCAAATTTTGAGAATAAACTCTTAATGGTAACAAATCAGGAAATCCTCATATTTCTAACAGAAAAGGCAAAGGCAGATGCTGCTTCTTGAAACTAGATGTTGGCAGGGTTGAAATTGTTTAGGTGTAACTGTCAGTAAACTGCCACAAAACCTGGGGCACATATAGGCTCTCCACAGCAGGAAGTGAAACTTTGAGAGTAGGAAAGGATGCAATAGCTGCTCTTTCTTTCCTCATTTAACTGAGCTCAGTCGAAGGTAATTTTTTAAAAACCCTATTAAATATATTAAAAATAACCCTACAAAGTTTAAGTAGAAAACAAATGTCATGCCAACAATTACAGCATCATTGTAAGAACAACAATGCAGAATACTGTGATATGTCATCCAGGACTTTGTGTCCCACATCACTAAATCTCACAAGTTGTACCTGCAGCCTAAGGACACTTCCTAAAGAAGGACATATGTTACAAATTGATGAATTTCAGAGAAAAGCTTTTAAAAATTGCTCTCTCCTCAGTTTATACTTCCCCACTCAAATTCAGGTCCTACTTAAATTCTACCAGCAAATCAGAGATCAAATTTCTATTTACTTTAAAATCTTAATAAAAGTACACTCTGAAAATGTCCCAAGAGGTCTGAATCAAACCCACTTGCAAGGAAGACTAAAGCAGAAACAAACCAATGGGACTACATCAAATTGAAAAGCTTCTGCACATCCAAAGAAACTATTAAACAAACAAAGAGACCCCTCAAAGAATGGGAGAAGATCTTCACATGCCATACATCAGACATGAAACTAATCACCAAAATATCACCAATAAAGAGCTCAGCAAACTTAGCACCAAAAAAGCAAATGACCCCATCCAAAAATGGGCAGAGGATATGAACAAAACATTCACTACAGAGGAGATCCAAAAGGCTAACAAACATATGAAAAACTGCTCCAGGTCACTGATTGTCAGAGAAATGCAAAGTAAGACAACACTTAGATACCACCTCACTCCTGTAAGAATGGCATACATCAAAAAGGACAGCAGCAACAAATGCTGGAGAGGTTGTGGGGACAGATGAACCCTTTTACATTGCTGGTGGGAATGTAAATTGGTACAGCCTCTGTGGAGAGCAGTCTGGAAAACTCTCAGAAGGCTAGACATGGACCTTCCATATGATGCAGTAATTCTTCTCCTGGGATTATACCCCAAGGACTCCATAACACCCAACAAAAAAGAGATGTGTACTCCTATGTTCATAGCAGCACAATTCATAATAGCTAAAACCTGGAAGCAACTCAGGTGCCCAACAACAGATGAGTGGCTGAGAAAGCTGTGGTATATAGACACAATGGAATACTAGTTATCAAGAACAATGAACCCACCTTCTCTGACCCATCTTGGACAGAGCTAGAAGGAATTATGTTAAGTGAACTAAGTCAGAAAGATAAAGATGAGTATGGGATGATCCCACTCATCAACAGAAGTTGAGAAAGAAGATCTGAAAGGGAAACTAAAAGCAGGACCTGACCAAATTGTAAATAGGGCACCAAAGTAAAAACCCTGTGGTGAGGGGTAGACATGCAGCTTCCTGGGCCAGTGGAGGGTGGGAGTTGGTGCGAGGGATGGGTCACAGTCTTTTGGTGGTGGGAATGGTGTTTATGTACACTCCTAGTAAAATGTAGTCATATAAATCACTAGTTAAGTAATACGAAAGGAGGAAAATGAATTGTGTGTCTAGAAGTTTTTCAAAACACAAACTGAATCTTTTCAATATATAGGCTGTGTAATTGATATGCAGACTCTCTCAAAAGCCTAGACCAAGTAGATCAGAAGCAACCAATAGCACAGCTATATACAAGATACTAGGTACTGTACAGCAAACCATAACAAAAGGACTTTTCAAAGTTAACCCAATTACCAAATAATGGTAATTATTAATGGTGATGATAATATTATAATGGTGATGATAACATTAACTATCAATTGTCTTTTTGAACCCTAAGACAGCAGGAACCTCACATCTCCACTATAGAGCCTCTACTTCCCCCAGTCCTGGAACCCTTGGATAGGGCCCACTTTCCCATATGCCTCTCACAATCCATATCAAATAATATTGCATCTGCCGATCACAACCTAACCAACACAACGATTGCTACCTCAACATGCTTCACTTCAGACTGTGTCCAGAGACTACATGTGTGGAATGACAACCCTTCAACTTCATTACTCAGGTGAGACCTTTCCTTTCACAGTATACTCTAATTTCATCTCAGGTGGTTCACTTTCTAACAAAGTCCCATAACCTAGATATACACCAGTTTCTGTGAGAGAGAGCATATGTTCACACGTATCCATAAACAAGTGCAAAATATATACCTGAAAGCAGAAGTACACTAGAGTTTGCAGTGAGTACCCCCCTAACACTTCCTCTCCACTATTCCAACCTTTGGGTCCATGATTGCTCAACAATTTGTTTGGCTTCATATGTTAACTCTCTTTTCAGCCACCAGATTCCAGATGTCATCAGGATGCCGGCCAGGCTTCCCTAGACTGAAGACCCCACCAATGTGTCCTGGAGCTCCGCTTCCCCAGAGACCCACCCTACTAGGGAAAGAGAGAGGCAGACTGGGAGTATGGACCGACCAGTCAACGCCCATGTTCAGCGGGGAAGCAATTACAGAAGCCAGACCTTCTACCTTCTGCAACCCACAATGACCCTGGGTCCATGCTCCCAGAGGGATAGAGAATGGGAAAGCTATCGGGGAGGGGGTGGGAAATGGAGATTGGGTGGTGGGAATTGTGTGGAATTGTACCCCTCCTACCCTATGGTTTTGTTAATAATCCTTTCCTAAATAAATAAAAAATTCAAATAAATAAATAAAAATACATAAAAGTACACTCATCAAAATGCTAAAAATTAATTTGAACTAACTTTGCAAATCACACTGTATTATCATTTGTCATTTTACTTAGAAGATATTAACTTTTTTTTTTAACCAGAGCGCTGATTAGCTGGTGCTATGGGAGATTGAACCTGGGACTTCAGAGCCTCAAGCATTATAGTCTCATTCCATAACCATTATGCTATCAACCCTTGCCCACAAAGGTATTAACTGTTTCAGGTCAGCTATGTACTAAACATTATACTTGCTTTGGCTTTTATCTGGAAGATAATGTCTAGTCAGGAACATTTAGGACTATAAAAATTTTGGCTTTGTTTGGTATATTTATCATCTGGTTTAATCTGAATTCTCATACTGGTTTAATTTTTGAAATTGTCATGTAAGTAATAAAATTAGTTTACTTCTTTTCTGAAAATCTCTTTATTGTTATTCCTTTCCTAAAATAACTGTCATTTCTAGAGGGGAAAAGCATATTATTGATAGTTGAAAATGTATATTCTGGAGCAGAGTATTTCTTCATAAAACTTTAGAATATAACTAAAATAGGACTACTATCTACAAAACAGAGACGCCCCCCCCCCAACTCTTCATCTGAACTATTCCAGCCTTCAGGTTCATGATTAGTCAACAATTTGTTTGGCTTTATATGTTAACTCTTTTTTCTACCACCAGGTACCAGATGCCAGCATGATGCCAACTGGACTTCCCTGGGCAGACAACCCCACCAATGTGTCCTGGAGCCCCACTTCCCCAGAGCCCTGCCCCACTAGGGAAAGAAAGAGGCAGGCTGGGAGTATGGATCAACCTGTCAATGCCCTTGTTCAGTGGGGAAGCAATTACAGAAGTCAGACCTCCCACCTTCTGTATCCTATAATGACCCTGGGTCCATACTCCCAGAGGGATAAAGAATAGGAAAGCTATCAGGAGAGGGGAGGGGATGGCATACAGAGTTCTGGTGGTGGGAATTGTGTGGTGTTGTACCCCTCTTATTCTGTGGTTTCTGTCAGTGTTTCCTTTTATAAGTAAAAATTTTTTAAAAGCTTTATAACTGTGGGCAAAATAAATCATTTATTTGTTATTCAGTTTATACACACAAAAGAAGGGAGGTTAATACTCACCTAAGAAGACTATTTTGAGAATTACATGAATTAGCAAATGTAGCCCATTTACATTTACAGTCTGGCACATACTAAGTCTTTATTAGTTTCTATTGTTTATATTGCTATTATTTGTTCCTAAATCTTGAACTTATATTTTTTCTTCATCACATAAGTGCTTGGAATATCTATTTAAACTTATTTTTCTTTTTCAAGTCTAAAACCAACTAATTTTCTTATATTCCTCCATTATGAATACTGAACATAGAACTTTTTCTTTTTTTCTGAATGAGAATGCAGGAAATGTTTACTGGAGGAACGGAACTATGAAAAGAACTGGAACTATGAACATAGGACATTTCAACATTCATAAAAAGTGACCCAAACAAAAAAGATCACATGTTCCTGAAGGTATACTGGATGCCTAGTTCCTTTGTTGATAGGTAGCAAGCTAACAAGAATAATGATAATGTATTTGGCCCTAGAGGCTGAGCCAGATATAACAAACAAAATTAAGACTGGGGCAGGACCCACATCCATAAGCAGATCAAACACCTAAATTTTTAAAATGTCAACAGGATTTACATATGGTGACAATGCACATTAGCGAGCTAAGACTGTCATGAAATAAAGTTCAGTGAGGGGAATTAAATATCATGTAAATTGTCAATTATAAAGAACTACAACTGAGAGTTCAGGTACAAAGTGTTACCAGAAAAAATAAAATAAAATTAACTTTCCTCACATGCAGAAGTAGCAAATAATGAGAGATGTTTTGAAAATAAATTGTCCAAAGCATCTTAAGAGACACCATAGGTTTAAAAAAAAAAAAAGAAAGGAAGAAATAGGAAAAAAAGAAAAACTTTAGGTGACCCTAGCTAGGAAAAAATGGATAAGAAGAGAGAAAAAAAATAGCAAGTATTTGCTGACTCATTTTTAAAAATAAACTTTCTTGAGATTGGAGAGAGTTTCATTCTGTCAGAGAAGAATTTGTGTGCCTGAAACCCCAGAGGCTGCAGGTTTAATCCCTAAAAGCATCTTCCTATACCAGTGCTGAGCAGTGGTTCAATCTTTTCCCCACCACTTTCTAATAAAAATCAGTAACTAAAACATTTTTAAAAAATCATATCGGGGGTATAAAGCATAATGGTTATGCAAAGAGACTCTCATGCCTGAGACTCCAAAGTCCCAGATTCAGGCCCTGCACCACCATAAGCCAGAGCTGATCAGTGTTCTGGTATAAATAAATAAATAAATAGTAATTTTTAAATCATATCTATCAATAATCTCTCTAAAGAACTCAATCATCTCACTAAGTTTGGTCACTATTTTTTTAAAGAGTATTTGCTTTTAGTTACCTGTATTTCACATATGAGCAAAATCATCTGGTAGTTATCTTCTACTTCTTTATTAACTAAGCTGTCACCTCCAATTCCACCCATTCTGGCATGTTATCTTTTTTTATGGCCAAGGAGTATGAGATTGCATAGTCAGCCCATAATTTCTTTATCTAGTTGTCTGTGGGTGGACATTTAGGTTGTTTCCATATTTTGGCTATTACTAATAATGCTTCTATTACTATATGGGTGCATATATCCTTTTTAATTGAGTGTTTTAATGTATTTTAGGGTATTTATAACTGGCCAAGGTGTCCTGAACAAAATCAGTAAGAATGGTAATTAGAGTAATGACAAGTAATGTATGTCATATGGAGAGGCATTATGGATCTCCCAACAGGTCCCTTTCACTCCAATACCAAAAAAAAAAAAAAAAAAAGCTATTAACTAGTCCACTAAGGTGAGTGTAATAGAGAAATTCTCATAAATGTTGTAATATTCTACTGAAATCATCTAACTCCAATCTCCCAAACATAAAACCAAGAGGTCTGTCTACCCAAATGAGCATTAATACAGTGTCCCACACAATGTACTTAACAGACAGTGCCTTTATCCTGAAATTTTTTTTTCTTTATTTGAAAATTTATTTTTTAAAGGAAGATCAGAGCACTGCCCCTGTCATATGTAATGCCAGGGATAGATCTACAACCTCAAACACACACACACACATATGCATGCACACACAAAATGTGCTCACAAAGCCACCTTGACAGTCATGGGACAAGTATACTTTCTATCTTTAAAAACATCTAGTCTTCCACTTAACACAAAGTTACTTGTTTATTTCAGTTTCTGAGAACCTAGAGAGCTATGTTCACTTCCAAACTCAATCTCTCAGTTCAATTTTGGTTGAAACAACTATACATTTTAAATTATTCTATATATGATTATAACTATAAATGTTATAGCATTTGACAATTTTATTATTATTGACATATTATTATTATTTATTGGGGGAGGGTGGCTTAATGGTTTACAGTATAGTCTTTAACACATAGGCACTGTCCCTTATCTCCCTTTGATTGCTATCTAGGAAAAGCAACAGGATCCCAATGTCCCTTCATCTTGTCCCTCTTTCTCCTTCCACAGAATCCTTTGCATTGGTGCAACAAACCACACCAAGTCCACGTTTCGCCTTATGTTTTCCCTTACTATTCTTTATTCTTAAGTTCCACCTATAAGTAAGATAATTTGGTATTGGTCTTTCTGTTTCTAGCTTGTCTCACTCAACATGATGTCACTGAGCTCAGACCAAGCTATTGTAAAGGAGATGACTACATCATTTTAACAGCTGAATAGTACTCCATTGTGAATATGCACCACCTCTTCCTTAGCCATTCATCTATCATTAGGTATCTGGGATGCTTCCAAATTTGGGCTATTACAAACTGTGCTTCTATGAACATTGGTGTGCATAGGTCTTTGAGGATAAGTGTTTTTGTTTTCTGTGGGTAAATTCCTAGGAGAGGTATTGCTAGGTCATAAGGTAAATCCGTTTCTTGAATTCTGATGAATCTCCAGACTGTTTTTCATAGGTGTCAGGCCAACTTACACTCCCACCAGCAATGCAGGAGTCTCCCTTTTCACACACAGTTTCACCAGTAGTCGGTGTTTCTGTCTTTTCTAATGTGTGACAATTTCATAGGGGTAAAGTGGTTAACTCGTAGTTTTTATTTGCATTTCCCTGATCATCAGTGACTTTGAGCATTTTTTTCATATGTCTGTTGAACCTTTGAATCTCTTTTCCGGAGGAAATTCTGTCCATATCTCCCTCCCCCCCCCATTTTTCAGTGGGGCTGTTTGTGTTTTTATTACTGAGTTTGGTGAGCTCACTGTGTATCTCCACACACAGATTTTTCTCCCACTCCATGGGTGTTCTCTTCGCTATGGTAGTGATTCCCTTCACCGTGAAGTCAACGTAACCTTTTCTTTTTTTTTTTTATTTTCCCTTTGGTTGCCCTTGTTGTTTTATTGTAGTTATTACTGATGGCATTATTGTTGGATAGGACAGAGAGAAATGGAGAGAGAAGGGGAAGACAGAGGGGGAGAGAAAGATAGACACCTGCAGAACTGCTTCACTGCTTGTGAAGTGATTCCTTTGAAGGTGGGGAGCCAGGGGCTGGAACCTGGATCCATACGTCGATCCTTGCGCTTTGTACCATGTGCACTTAACCCGCTGTGCTACTGCTCAACTCCCAACTTTACCTTTTCTAATCTCTACAATACTCCCACAAACTTTAGATGCTGTAGTGTGACCACATAACTGATGGAAGTGAAAGCAATTAACTCAAAAAGCTAGAGTCTTAAAGTGTTAAAAGTTTATTGGAGGGTTACTCCTCCTATCCTACGGTTTTGTTAATGTCTACTTTTTTAAATAAATAAAGTTTATCTGAGGAGTTTCTCAGTTTAGAAATAAGGTCCTCCTTTTCTATCAGGAATAACTTGCAGCAAGGACAAGGAAGAAGAGAGTAGGGGATAGGGGCTGACTAGGCTTGGGATTCTAATACACAATGGTGCTAGAGGGCCTATGTTGGCTGCAGGATTGGTGTGCAGACCTCTATCACTACAAGATGAGAAAGTGTACCCTTGTGGTCACTGTCTCTTAAATCGTTATTTCCCTAATAAAACATTTTAAATAGGAACAACTGAAAATTAATCAACATATTTTCTCTTATTTCTATTCTTTGAAGTACCAAGGAATGAATTCAGGAGGACTTCACACATGTGTGATATTGCTGAGCAGCCTCCTCACCCAATATTTCATTATTTACTTTTTTTTTCCCCCAAAGCACTGCCCAGTTCTGACTTGATGCTATGAGGTACTGAACCATTATGCTATCTCCCTTGTCCCTCATTATTTACTTTTTTGCAAGAGAGCTAGAGGGTAAGACAGACAGAGCAGAGAAATCTTAGTACCACTCCAGCAGCCAAGGAGCTTCCCCAGTGCAGTCCACTGTTGGATGCTGGGGCTTAAACCCAGGGCCTCAAGCACAGCAGGGTGTATGTTTTACTGGGAGAGCTATCCTTACCTCATATCCCATAATTTGTTTTAAAAGGTTACATGCATGTCACAGAAAGGTAAGAATAAAATTTTAATAGAGCAATATAACTATCCATCCACTTGTTATTATAAATACCCAGTGGATACAATAGTTACATGAATGCATTGGCTTTTAAAATTTTATCATCACTTTTTTTTTATTGGGTAGAGACAGAGAAATTGAGAGGGAAAGGGAAGATAGAGAAGAGAAAGACATGCACTCTTCATTGCTCACCCTGCAGATGGGGATTACGGGCTTGAACCTGGCACATGGTAGCATGTGTCTTTAACCAGGTATGCCACCACCTCGCCTCCTAATTCTTTTATATTATAGTCTGAGGAGAGAAAAAAGGACTAGAAGTGGAAACAAAGTGAAATCTACATGGAAAAGAAGAGAAACAAAAAGGAAAGGAAAGGAAAGGAAAGGAAAGGAAAGGAAAGGAAAGGAAAGGAAAGGAAAGGAAAGGAAAGGAAAGGAAAAAGTAATCGTTGTGTTTATTCTTCTTTCCCCTTTTCTGCTTCTTTACATGGTAGAAGGGAGGAAGAAAAGAAAAAATAGAAAATTCAGGAGAAGATAAATAGGGACTAAAGTAGAAAGCAGGCAAAATACAATGATCAGAGATAAAGAGGAGAGCAGTAAGGAAAAAGACAAACCTAAAATTAAGTTTAACATTACTGATAAACTATTATCTCTTCTCCAAGTCACTTGGATGTCTATCACTGTTTGAGCTCTCTAGTAGTTAAAAAAAATCCTCTAATCAATAAAAATTAATTAATTTTATTTTCAAAATAAAGTTAAATTTTTCTAAGAAAGCTAATTTAGCATTAAAAGGTAACCTGAATTTTCAGTGTTTACTTTGAGATCTTGAAATTCCTATAGGTCTTTATAATATTCAAAGGCTACTTAATTGTTTAGTTTGGTGTGTCTGTCTGTTTCAGTGATTAAAGCTGCCTTAAGCTATATATTAACATGTGTACATTTCCAGATCCTTCTACATATAACCACATCCAATTGTGATAGCAGAGTCCTTCCGGGGACTGAATACAGAAGAAAAATATGTTTTAAAAAATAATTGGCTGAACAGAGGCTCAGTATTCAACTCCGCAGAAGCTCCACTTTTAATGAGATGGGCATGGCAGGTGACCAGGGTGAAAATTAGTCTCTGAACTACAAAATGACACTAAAGGGAGATCTTCTTCACAGATAATTTCCTGAGAGATAAGAAATATATATATATATATATAATTTTTAATTTTGTGTTTGAAATATAGACTCTTCCCATCTGAAAAATCCATTTCTAAAAATGTGGGTTTTTTAAAATACTTTTTGCTTAAGGTTGATGGAAATGAAGTTACAATTTGGTTATATTATGTAAGACTCTAAATCACTAGGATGAGAAGGTACATTAGTCACCCAAATGTATCTTGAACTAAAACCTCTTAAATAAGTAAATTTACCTTTAATGTGTTATTACACATTGAAGAATCTTCTAATCAATAAAAATTAATTAATTTTATTTTCAAAATCAAGTTAAATTTTTCAAAGAAAGCTAATTTAGCATTAAAAGGTAACCTGCTACTAATCAAGCAAAGACTACTTCCCTCTGTTCAAAGTTTACCCATTCTAGACAAATGAACTACAACTTCCTTTACTGGTAGATGTAAGGCTCAGCTCTGACTTGGGGTTGGTGCTGGGGATTGAACTAAGGACCTCAGAGCCTCAGGCATGAAAGTCTTTTGCATAGCCATTATGCTCTCTCCCCAACCCATTTCTTCAATGTCGGTATCACAAAGAAAATTGTATATTTTGTGTTAGACTTTACAGGTTTTTAAGAAGAAAACTATTTTCAAGGTCAAGCAATGGCACACCCATTACCATGAGGAAGGATCTAGGTTCAAGCCCTAGCAAGGGAGAAGCTTCTGGAATGATGAGTTAGTGCTGCAGGTATCTCTCTCTCCCTCTCTGTTCCCCCCATCTCATTTTCTCACTGTCCTATCACATAGAAAAAAAGGGAGTTGGGCGGAAGCGCAGTGGGTTAAGCGCACATGGTGCAAAGCACAAGGACCGGCATAAGGATCCCGGTTAGAGCCCTCGGCTCCCCACCTGCAGAGGAGTCGCTTCACAGACAGTGAAGCAGGTCTGCAGGTGTCTATCTTTCTCTCCACCTCTCTGTCTTCCCCTCCTCTCTCCATTTCTCTCTGTCCTATCCAACAATGACGACATCGATTAACAACAACAGTAATAACTACAACAACAATAAAAACAAGGGCAACAAAAAGGAAATAAATAAATATTTTTTTAAAAAGAAAGAAAAAAAGGGAAAAAAGAGAGAAAGAAAAAACTGTTGCCAGGAGCAGTGGATTTGTTGTGCACGCATGAAACCCCAGCAATAACAATAGTAACAATTTTTTTTCCAAAAAGTACTGTTTACTTGATGCATTTATGCATTTCAAATGTAAAGCCTACTTGAAATAAAATTATCAGTGCATCAGCAAGTACTTGTGGAAACTAAAGATAAAATAAATACATGTCAAAATAGCATTTGAAATAATCAGAACAATTATGATTAAATGCCCACTATAAAGCAGGGAAAGAGATGAGAAGGAGGGTCTCTTGGGTCTTGATGTATGATGGTAGATATGGTCCTCTGTTTGGAAGAGTGTGTCTTGGCGACAGCTACTCTAGGAAAATGAGAGGTTGTACTATGTGTCAATGACTCTATTGTAAATTATCAACCCCTCATCCCAATAAAGTGGGAAAAATCCATATATTCTAAATAAGTGACTATACAAAGTACCCTGATCATTTTATAAAGTTGTTCAGCCCTCAAAAAAGAAAAAATAAAGATTGGTTTTTAGATATTTTAGATATTTAATTTGTGAAAATGCCTGCAAGCCAATGGTCTAACACTAAAGTCTTATAAAAATTCCTATCATCTACTTTTTAAAGATGAAAATAAAAGCTTTTGTAATGAGAAAATTCTATAAATATATACTTACCTGATTATAATATAACTCTTGTTATTTAATATCTTTAATGACAGCAGACATACTTCAAAATAAAAATTCATAAAAATGGAGGTAAGTGCAGTGTTATGAAGGTAGTAAGAAATTTATTCTGAAGACCCAGTTTTTTTACATTTATGGATGGAACTGAAACTCACACAGTCAGGGAATATATTGATAAAGGAGAGTAAAATTTGTATGGCTTAAACAATCTGAACCACATCAGTAAAAAAAAAAAAGTTGAAATAGATCACTGATTAAAACAAAATATCTGACAAATAGAGTAAAATGCCTTAAAATGCTCTATTTTCAAAGTCCTATACAAGCAGGACACAGCTGCAGTTCAGTTAAAAACTGCATTTGACAAACAATCCTGTGAGTTTAAATATGCTAATTCTGTATCTTAAAAAATATAAAGAAAATCCATGCACATGATCAACACCACAGCTATTTTAGAAGCAGGTAAGTTTAATTCAAATAATAAAATTATACCTTTGAAAGGAATTTAATTTAGAATATACTACCAAAAATCATGTTTGTCATAGATATCATTCATAAATTTGATATACACTACTTTTTAACAATGATTCTTAAATAGTCACCAATGGACTCATGAGCATATTGATGTATACTAGTAATAGTAACAATTATTACCGACAATATACCCTAAATGCTTTACTCTGAATATGAACAAACACACACATCATCATCAGGTATAACAGTAGAAACTGACTTTTTTTCTGCACACTACACAATATAATTAAATAATGGGAAATAAATATAAATAAATAGAATCAAAAAATGAATACTGGATTCAAAAATGTTTTAAGATCTTTCTTTTACAGCTATCAGAACACCAACTCAGCTATGCTTAAGGCAGAATTTTCCCACCCCCACTCCTGAATATTTAAGAGCAGATTTTTCACTGTAACAGAATCCCCCTGCACCTTTTGCCACACTAGTAACAAAGACTATGGTCCATTTAGAAATTCATACAAATTGTTTCATTGAAGCTCATGCAGTTTGGGAAGATTCAATTACCTTTGTTTGACTTTCATAAATAATGCTTTTCCTAAGACCTAACCTCTCCTTTCTGATGGTGATTGAGTAGAGCTAACCGCCTGCCTACAGGGTAGGCAAGTATTGACATGATTTCATGGGTATCTAAAAGTCTTCCTATCCCAGAATTTATTATCCACTAGCTCAGTGATGCCAAAAATAAATCTTTTAAAGAAAAGGTATAAAATATTATTTTACGATTATAATTAAGACTGAGAATTTAATAATGACACCATAAATAAATTCACTATAAATTGGTTGTGGGAGATGATCAGAAACAAAAAGGAGCAGAAAGAGAGCTAAGAATGAGAAAGGGATTATGAAGGAAAGGAAAGGAGTAGACATTAACCCTACTTTTTCATATTTTACAATATTTCCCTGCCCCCATGAGAAGGAGCTCACGGTAAATATGACTAGAAAAGAAAATGTCTACCTGACTTGACCATGTAGGCTGCTATGTTCTCACAAAATGTTTTCTACAAAATTCCAAGTTTGGGTCTGGGTATATCGTCATGGAAGCTGACCACATCTTGGGACTTATACAAAAATAAAATCCTAGGGGAAAATTCTGATCCTAAAACTTCTTTAATTCAACATGATGTACGCGTGACCTCTTTTTGCTGAGCCTCTATATTGTGGTATAGTCATGCAAAGATAGATAGTTCTTTGTGACTAATGATTCCAAAAGAATCCTAGTTGAGAGTTTAAAACATGGAAAGATAACAGAAGTACCAATGACAACCATTAAAGCAAAGATGAGAACTATTAGATATAGCCATGCGCTACATAAAGAGTTGCCAGAACTGAAAATAGAAGAATATACTACTTAGCAGTGGCAATAGGTGACATTTCTTAGATGCACAAAATTCATATTCTTTAGTATGGTATTTCTGTCTTTTATTAGATCACTTTACTGGGGGAACTAAGAATTTACAAAGCTATTGTTATCATCAAAAGATTCCCCATAGAAAATTTTAATATACACAGAGAACCATAATTCTGAAGTACTTCTATACTTGACTGATATTTGCCCCCTCCATTCCATATCTCCATTTCTGTCACATAGCACAAATCTCAAAGGGAAATCTGCATTGTCTAACTCACTGCAATGTCCTGTGTTGGGTGCCACTGAACATAGCACCTCTATCTCAATGCATTTTTAAGGGGGAAAAGTGATAACCATCAGCAGCATTCAAACACCATTCCTCTAAATGTGGCATTTAATATGAATCACAGATCACAGATTTTGCTTCATTCAACTGCTACATTTTAAAGAGACTAGAAATGAAGTCTTATGCTAATATTTTACAGACCTAGCTGAAGACAGTTTTGGACAAATAACTTTCCATTCTGGTCTCACATAAACTGAGTTAACCACAAAAGTATATTATGTTTTCCTGTCAGTCTTTCAATTCTTAAAGATGCTATATAATTAAAATTTTTAGAACTCTCGAAGACCCCACGGAACAAGTGAAACAAACAGGCATTATTTCATTTTTTTTAAACATTTCTCATATCTATAGAACTCTGGGGGAAAAAGTCTTACTAGAGGCCTATATGGTTGCAAATTTTAAATATCTAATAAAACAGGTAACAGGAATTTAAAATCTGATATTAACTATTCTCAAACTTGTAATAATTTGGTATTTTAAAAGTCAAATAAAATTCCTCCACTTTCCTTGGAAGAACAAAAATTAACACTTTCCCCCTAACGTCCAGTCTAAGAATTACATGCTAAAGAGAAAAGAATTACACTTTATTCTTACTCAAACATCCATTCCTTTTCAGACTTAAGAATGTGATTATGGCTGGACTTAAATTGACTTAAATGTGTTAGATTTCTAGGAAAAGCAACCAGTATGTCATATTTTGGAATTTTTAAGACAACCTTAACAAGGGTGAAGAAACAAAAATAAATGAATAAGGTTTTGAATCACCACATGTTCTTCCACTACAACCTGACAGCCCAGCCTTTGCTGACTTACCCACCACTCTTACTTAGAGCTAGTAATGGGCTGACACCTTTGCTAGGGTCAGATGTAGTAACAGGCTCTCTGTCAGCCTTTGAGATAGAGCTGAAATTGCCTTCATAATGATAGGTTCTTTCACTTATCCCATGATCTCAGAGGGGAAAGCACCACATTGTTCTTGGGAAGACAGCTTTTATTAAAAGAATGGGCTAGGAAAAAATTAATTTTCCAATGTCTAAAATGCCACTGAATTAGACTAGGCAGTCACCAAAGCCACAAGAAAGTTTTAAAAGCACTATTTTTTAAACCTATAGGAAGCATTCATTTAAGCTGGAAAAAAAAAAAAGATATGGGGGTAGTAGAAAGCTCTTAAGGATTCTTTTAATTTTTACATGCACGTTTATCGGAAATGTCAGCTGCTCTGTGGATTATCTCCACTGTCAATAACTGTTAACCTGGAATGCACCAGGACCCCAAAGCAACCTCCAATAAAATGATTTTTAAAAGAAGAAACTAAAAATAAGGGTTTATCTGGCAATGGTTACAATTTGGTTAGGCAGACCTATTTTCTGCTTTGAATATTTAATCAAATAGTGCTCATAATGTTTAAAAGGTCTAGGGAAGTAAAATAATCTTAATTTCCAAAGGGAACACAGAAAAATCACATTATCTTTTTATTTCTTCACATTCTCAACTGCCTATCTTAAAATGTTTAGAGATATATGCACTCCACAAATTATATTTTTGGAGCTACATTTCACTTTAGTTCTTCTGTAATGTTTAATTCCAATGGACTTCATAATGACACTTTTTTAAAAAAAAAAATACCTTTAAGTTGTAAGGGTTTTCCAGCCCCCTGCCTGGAAATTAAAGCTGTGCAAATAACAAGAACGTTCCTTAATAAAAATCGCAGAGATCATTTTAAAAAACGCACCAATAGCTGACATTTTAAGGCACTCTTTTAAAGAATAGAGAACTGGAAAGCATCCGCTTCATTTCAAGAGGGTTGAGTGACACTGTATGAAATGAGAGGGACCCCTGGCTGGGGAGCAGCAGGAACTTTGCTGCAACCAGGTAGACCTTGCGGGGCAGCCGCGGACGGGGCGCGTCAATCTGTCACCAGCCTGCTTGCAGAGCCCAGTGCCAGCCCCAGAGTCACCACAGTATGAAAGGAGAGAGGGGGAACCAGCAGCAAGACAAAGGTCCGGAGTTCAAGACCCGGGGTTAACGGAATAAGATGCGCTGGTTTGTTTACTATTTCAGCTGCAAGTCTGAGGAGAAGGGGAAAGACACCATTCCCCCCCCCCCCCCCCCGCCCAGGATTCTTCACTCAAACTGGCTCATCCACAGGAGACGCGTGTGCGAAGCGTGCGGTATGGTGGGTGATGAATAAAGCCTAACTCCCGTCTCAATTCTCCACTAACTTTGTCCTCTCGCCTTCTTCAGAGCGCAGGGTGGAGGAAAGGGATGTCATGGTTCTGTCTAAATGGCCCCTCGGAAGTAGGGAAGGGATACAATGCTGAGCTCGCGGGCGCTCGCGGGCGCACGGGGCCGGGCGGCGAGCGCGGGGGAGCTGCGCTGCGGTACCTACCATGGTATTCTTGTCCCGGAACGTAGTAGGTGGGGTTGCCTGCAATGTGCAAGGAAATGAGCACTTCGCCCTGCTCCCCATCCCCTTCCAGCTCCCCGTGGTGGGTGCACAGGAAAAAGAAGGGCGAGAAGCGGGGGTAATAGCCCACCGCCGCGCGCGCCCTCAGCGTCGCCCCCAGCAACAGCGCCAGGAGGAAAGTCCTCGGGGCCCAGCAACTGCGCCCCATGCCGCCGCCGCCGCCGCCGCGCGCCCGGAGCGCCGCTTGCTCATTCAGTTTTGGAGACCCCGGGACGGAGGAGCCGCGCGGAGAGCACGCGAGAAAGAGGCGAACGGGAGCCGAGCGGACTCGGGAGCCGAGCCCCGCCGGGAAGTTCTACGGGAGACGGCGGCTCCCAAAGTTTCTTTGGCCCGCGGGAGCGCGGGGCAGGGATTGTAGGCGCCGAGAGCGCGGTGTCAGCCTCTTCGGTGCGCTGCAGCCACTGCTGTCGCCACCGCCTCTGCGCGACGCCCCTCGGCCAGGCCTGGGAAAGAACCCGCCCCTCTCCACACCTTCTTAAAGCCCGGGGCGCCAAGTCCCCCCCACAACCTCCCCCCGCCGCCGCCACACGTGTCCCGGCCGCTCCCCCGCCCCCGCGCGCCGCCCCGCGCGCGCCCGCCTGCCTGGCCCCCGCCCTCTCCGGCTCACAAACCCGCACCGGGCGCGGCCAAGGGCGCACGCCTCCCCTGGGCCGCGCCTCCTAGACCTCTTAGCGCAAGGAAGCCACGCTGAGGTGTGCGGACTTGGATACTGGGGAGCCAAGGGGGCGCTGTCCTGGCGCCAAGCCCTGGACAGCGAATCTATAAAGCGACGGGCTGTACAAGCCTCGTGGAGAGAGCCCCGGGCCCAGCTAGCTGTCTGAGTAGATGAAGACCATCCCATTGATCCTCGGGTTTCCCTCTTTTTTTTTTTTTTTTTTTGTCCTGAGCAGAGGAGCCCGAGAAGGAGAAGGCGATGGGGCCCGGCGTTGGCGCCGGCTTCTTTGTCTGCGCCGGCTGTGCCCTGCGCCCCTCGGGGCTTGGAGAGCCTAGGCGATCCGCACAGTTCTGGGGGTGCCCCCGCAGGCCCTTCACGCCCCTGAACCAGGTCTGCCGCCTTCTCGCTACTCCCCACTAGCCGCTCCCGGCTCCTGCTGCAGCCACAGAGGCTCATCTGTAGCGGGATTTAAAATGAGATTAAAGGAAAGTGGAATTGGCAGCCCCGCGCGGTGCCTGGAAATGGTGATCTGTGCTGGTCGGTGTGGGGGACTGTGTGGCAGGAAGGGCTGGCGGGGCCGAGACCCGACAGGCACTCTTCCCCTGGACTGCGCCGTTGTTCTTTACAGCTGAGTTCTCCAGGAGGAGATGGTTGTAATTTTTTTAATAATCACTGTTTATTTCTTTTAAATGTCAGTTAAGACCAATGTCCCTGGAATGAGGGAAGGGGGCCTTTCTGGGGAGATGCTGGCGGTGGTGATTGAAGAGGGTGGTAATGAGCACAGGAGACTACAGGGAGGTGAAATAAAAAGCGTGTTTTAACCTAGGGCGGCTGACAGGAGCCCTGCGGCAATCGGAGATGGGGGAACAGGGTTGCCAGGTTTTAATGCCTCTCCCCACCCTTCGCTTTTTACCATGCCTAGATGACACCACACTTAATGCCTAGATTATACAATCAGGAAGGGTGGGATGTTGTCTTTGC
The DNA here is from genome assembly GCF_950295315.1 of Erinaceus europaeus. Taxonomy (NCBI): domain Eukaryota; kingdom Metazoa; phylum Chordata; class Mammalia; order Eulipotyphla; family Erinaceidae; genus Erinaceus; species Erinaceus europaeus. The sequence continues at coordinate 72,094,583 of NC_080169.1, forward strand.
CTATCTGAGGAAGGGGGTGTGAAAGGCAGAGTCCAAGGGGAGATCTCTGTGGTCGCCCCACTACTAAAGAGAGTGATTGTTTTTCTTCCCCCCCCCCCGCAATATTTCATTTGTTTATTTAAATGAGAATGATAGAGCTCAGTTCTGGTTTTTGGTGGTACTGAGGATTGAACCTGGGATCTTGGAGCCTCACGCATTTAAGTCTTTTGCTTTCTCCCCAGTTCCCCAGCAAAAATAGGGACTGATTTTCTTTCTTTTCTCTTTCTCTCTCTCCCTCTCTCTCTCTCTCTCTCTCTCTCTTCCTCCCTCTCTCTCTGTCTCTGTCTCTGTCTCTCTCTTTCACCCAGGCCAAGATCAACCAGGTAGAAAGGCTCTACTTCCAGCTGTGGTCCAGTTTTTCTTCCTTTCAAACCCTGCAGTACTCCATGCTACATATATATTTAATGTAATAATTATTGCCAGTGCAGCTCTGTGCTTTCTGGGCACTTCGGGTAGTAGGCAAATTACCTCATTAATCCTGACACTGTTACCAAGAGCTGGAATAGCTAGCCTCTCAGAAGGCCAGTTAAGCCAAAGACAAGAGTTGATAGAAGGAAAAACACAGTAACCATCCTGAGAAGATAGACTCTAGTCTCAAAAATGTATCTTCCCCTCAGGCTGGGGCTCATAGTTATAAAAGGGTAGTGAGTCAGTGGGAGTGTAGGGGATCTGTCACTCGGCCATCTGGTTGACCTAAAGGGTCCTGTCACAAGGCCGTCCAGCTGGAAGGGGTCCTGTCACATAGAATGAATCACCAAAGCTGGTGGTCTGTAAAACTTTCAAATAACATCATTAGGCAATACCTTTTCCAGGAGGTTTGCATGACAGCTTTCTAGTTTTATCTTGTCCTAAAGACCTATGTGACAGGCCCTTAGATAAACATTTTTTTAGAATTAAGAAACCAGACAAAAGGGAAAGGTGAATAAGAAGACTTAAGTATATTTATGGATAATTTAGATATATCATTTATTGGTGGTTTCCCCCAGTGATTCATCTGTGAAAGGAGAAATTTAATGGAATTTTTTCACTTTACCTTCTTTATTGTTATTCGTCAACTATAACAAGTTATCTGGACTTTCTTGATCACTACAATTGTTTCTAATTTTTTAAATGTTCACTTTATTTTCCATTTTTCTACTTTAGGTTTCTACTTTAGGTTAGGTATCACTTGTTTAGTTTTGTTTTAGTTTGTTTTCAGGTATCACTTTAAAGCTTCCCAGAAATTTTCTTTTTTCCAAGTATAGTAATCTCATTTTTTAGTACAAATCTGAAATTTTACCTAGGGCCATCTCATTGTGTTTTAATATAATCAGTGATAAACAGTGCTTTACTCAACACAACAATGTATTTTAATAATTATTCCTCGGTTCCTTAAAAGATAAAACAATATATTTTTTTTAAAAAAGAAATATATTTATGGAGAACAAACAGAATCTGTAATAAAATCAGTAATTTTCACTAATAATACCACACAGAAAGTGAAAAATTACTCCTACTTCTAAAGGATAGTAAAATGTTAGTTTGGGACTGGAGCAATAACTCACTGGATAGGGCAAATGCACACAGTCCAAGTTGGAGACCTTACAACACATGAGAGGTTTTATGGCACCAGCAAAAGCTCTAGTTCAATCCCTCTCTGAGGGAGGGAGGGAGGGAGGGAGGGAGAGAGAGAGAGAGAGAGAGAGGGAGAGAGAGAGAGATTCAACTAGAGCTTTTGCTGGTGCCATAAAACCTCTCTCTCTCTCTCTCTCTCCCCCTCCCTCCCTCCATCCCTCCCTTTCTCTCTCCCTCTCTCCCTCCCTTCTCCCTCTCTCCCTCCCTACCTCCCTACCGCCCTACCTCTTCCTGTCTATCTATCTGAATGAAAAAAGAGGCCTAGAGCAGTGAAGTCAAGGTCCTGGCTCAAAGGAAAGAAAAAAAGTTACTTTTCTCAGTATCAATTTAAAAAGTCCAAGTGAAAGGCAACCTGGCTGCTGATCCCAAAGGCTCGTGCCAGAAACTATCTTGTAATCATTTAGAGCCCTTTCTAGAAGACAACTGTCACCACTGCTTATTTGTACAGGCAATGTTACCCTGAATGACAATACCTGACAAGATTATTGCCACGTCTTCCTGTCCAGCTAAATTACTATAAAGTAAGACTAAATAATTTACTTTTAGAAATAATCCAAAACTCTTGGAGATCTTTAGCTAATACTTTTAAAATGTTTGCAAGATGGCAAGCAATGTATTTGTGCTAGAAGTCATATATATGATATATAGTACATATTATAATACATACATGTATTGCAATAAATATGTAATACATATTATAATATATAATTAATTATCCTAACAGCCCTATCGGAAAATTCGAATAAAATCCTCAGTTTACATTAAATGAAACTAAAATAGAGAGGTGTCAAGTAACTTGTCCAAAGTCACAAAGCTGACAAATGAGAGAACTATGACTTGAGCAATAGATTCAGAGGCAAAATGCCTCTAAGGAATGAGGTAGATATTAGATGATTGTAATGAGAACACTTTTTATCCAATCTCAAATTATCTCATTTAATCTATACATTACTTTGTGAAATAAATTATTCTCATTTTTAAGAAGAAATAATTGAAATCTATAGGGTTTGTTAAAGGCACACAGTAAGAAGAAGGAATAAACTTAATCCCAGGCCACTGCTTTATGTAAACCATCTTTGTAGTAAAGCTCTGATATTTGGTCTAGGTTGTAATTGAACTTAATTCCCAGACAGTCCTCAGTCCCCCAGAAGTTCTCTTTGTAATCCTTAAGAGGTACTTTCTCATCTCTTACCATGGTTTTGTAACATTCATTTTATGTGACCAAATTTATTTTCCTATCTTCACCTTTTTTGTGTGTGTTGTCTTAACAGCATTACTTTGTTATATGCATTTGGATAACGTTTATGCTTTTTATCATTTTACTGGGGATTAGTGGTTTACAGTATAGTTGTTGGTGCATGGGTACAATTTCTCATCTCCCCATGATAGATGTCTGCAAAACACTTTCACCCCAAGTTAGGTTCTTTTCCATCATCATGCACCAGGACTCCAACAGCCTTTCCACCATCTCCCCTTCTTTCCCCCAAACTCCTTTGCTTTGGTGCAATAAACCCCAACCAATTCAAGTTCCACTTTGTTTTCCCTTTCTGTCCTTGTTTCCTAGTTTCCATCTATTAGTGAGGTCTGCCACTTCAAATCTCTGACTACAGCCCAATGGCTGTTCATTAACTGGTGCAGAGACTGTTTTAATCTTATCCTGGGTGATGAGTTGCTCAAGAAGGAATGAAAGGCATATTTATTCCACTTAGAAGTGCTTTAGACTAACATGAGGATTTGTGCCCATAGAGTAATAGAGGTCCACTATCGCACATCTCTGAGGCTTTCCTCATTGAATCCAGGAGATCACATTTTTATTAATATGCTTTGTTAATCCAGATAATAAATCTGGAAAATGTGCAAAGTGGGTATTGAATTACTTTGAACAGTAGCAATATCATCTTCCTTGTGAGCATTTATGTTGTGACCCAATAAGGTGACAACCAAGTTTGAATTCAAAACTACCAGTTTCTGAACTTGTATGCAAAACTCTTATCTCTTCTATTTAGTGATTCACAATAAACATCTTCACAAATATTTTTCAGCTTCACAAAATCTTCAGATCTTCAATGGTAAAATAGAAAAATGCTTTTCAAGAAAAAAAAAACACAAAAAGGGGGATATTTTAGGGGTGAATGTGGGGAATCTTGTAGGAAACAAGCATAAAATGGGGTAAGATTTCTTTTTATATTAAAAGACCATTGAAGCAGCCTTTACTGTACAAAATTTGCACTTAAATATTCTTTGATTATGAATTCATTTCTTTATTAGTAGAAACTATTGAATAGTCATAAAACTGGGAATTTGATTTAGATTATAGAATATATACATACATGTATATGTATATATTTGATTCATATCTTTTAATTCATTAGAAGACAATGAGTCTGGGGGCCTGGACATAGCACACTTGGTTGAGTGCACACATTACAGTGCACAAGGATCTGGGTTCAAGCCCCTATGGAAGCTTTACAGGTAGTGAAGCAGTACTGCAGATCTCTCTCTCTCTCTCTCTCTTTTTCTATCTACCTCCTCCCCCTCAACTTCTCTCTGTAGCTATCCAAAATAAAGAAAAAATGTGCAGAAACTTCCAGAATAAACTTATAAAAACTAATAAATCTAAATGATACCCTAAAAAGGCATTGGATTCATTTACAAGTTATTGGAGTTCATTTACTCTCTGGTCTTCTACTGATTTTTTTTCTTTTGAGTAAAAGTATCATATGTTTTTTTTTTTAATTTTTTATTTAAGAAAGGATTAATGAACAAAAACATAAGGTAGGGGGGTTACAACTCCACACAATTCCCACCACCCAATCTCCATATCCCACCCCCTCCCCTGATAGCTTTCCCATTCTCTAGCCCTCTGGGAGCATGGACCCAGGGTCGTTGAGGGTTGCAGAAGGTAGAAGGTCTGGCTTCTGTAATTGCTTCCCCGCTGAACATGGGCGTTGACTGGTCGGTCCATACTCCCAGTCTGCCTCTCTCTTTCCCGAGTAAGGTGTGTCTCTGGGGAAGCTGAGCTCCAGGACACATTGGTGGGGTCTTCAATCCAGGGAAGCCTGGCCAGCATCCTGGTGGCATCTGGAACCTGGTGATAGTATCATATGTTTTTATGTGTATTGGGAAGTCAGTCTCTATTCTTACTATGAAAAAGTGAATCAGAAAGTATAAAAAATCAAATACAGAGAGGGTAAAGAGTCAACTCTTTAAGTTCCAGAATGGTAATAAAAGGTGAAATAAAGAGGGAAAAATAGGCTTTCCCTCCATAGCAGTTAGTAAACTGAAGAAACTTAATTCCCAGAAGATGTGATAAAACCTCAAAACTTTGAGGTTCTTAAGAAAAACAAATTAGCTAAGTCCATAGGGAATGAAACTTCACGTGGGAAACATGGTATTTGAGGATTGACTCTGATATTAATGTCCTGTCCGGATATGCTATTTCATGTACTCTAAACTTAAATGGTGAGATAAGTTGTGCATCAATAAAAAGTTAAATATGCAGAAAAGTGAGCCCCACCCTAGATGTTCCAGGACTGGGGGAAATATAGGCTCTCAATCCATAATAAATGATATTGCATCAGCCGATCCCAACCTAATCAATGTAATTAGTACCACCTCAGCATGCTTCACTTCAGACTGTGACCAGAGACATCAGGCCTGGAATGTCAACCCTTCAGCCTAATTAGTCCGGTGAGACCTTTCCTTTCATAGATTTCTCTAATTCCATTGCAGGTGGTACACTTCCCAACAAAGTCTCAAAACCTAGATATAGACCAGATCCCATAAGATAGGGCATATGTTCATGTGTATCCATAAATTAGGGCAAAATATATAATATATACCTGAAAGCATAAGTACACATAAGTATTCTGCAGTGAGTCAGTATGAAGTTCATAATGAAATAGTGTCTATTTAGACTTAGATACCCTCCTCACCTACTTCTTATTACACTTCCCTCACTCACTCCCAAGCTATCCTTATCAAAGCAAGGACTGCAAAAGCTGATTAAGGGCAAGAGACTGACATACTTTACCAATGACTTTTTAGTCACAATCAGGCCACTCCATCAGCTGGGGCCCTAGTCGGGGAGTCCTGAGATTCCCAAGCAGACATGATGGGCCAAGATCTCGAATAAATCCCTCTCTCCATCGTTACAGGTCATCTCTATCAGGAACAACACAATAGACCCCTTTGTAGGCCCCCCATAGGACCTTGCCCACAATGTGGATCAACAACTGTAGAGAATGTTCCATCCTCTGAAGGGAGGCTGGATAACATACTCTATGCTACGCCTGAGGAAGATGGGTCCTGAAATTGGGGCAGCTTGGAATGTTTCTACTCATGACCACAGAATGTGAGCTCAGATCTATAGGGATGCAGAGGTTACATAGGCTCCTAAGCTGAATATGGGCCCCAGATCAAATCAAATCCATGGGGTTTACAGTCAACAGCATTTATACACCTTTCCCATATTTGGGAGATACTCTCTTCCCTGGTCCTTTGTCCAGCCATGACATCATCTCCCCAGACAATAACTTGGATCCACCTGTATATCAGATTTCAGGCTCAGGGAAACAAACAAACAAACAAAAAACTAGTGGGAGCTGGGCAGTAGCGCAGTGGGTTAAGCGTACATGGCGCAGAGCACAAGGACCGGCATAAGGATCCAGGTTCAAGCCTCCAAATCCCCACCTATAGGAGAGTCGCTTCGAAGGCGGTGAAGCAGGTCTGCAGGTGTCTATCTTTCTCTCCCCCTTTCTGTCTTCCCCTCCTCTCTCCATTTCTCTCTGTCCTATCCAACAACGACAACATCAAGAACAACAATATTAAATACAACAATAAAACAAGAGCAACAAAAGGGAATAAATAAGTAAAAAAGTATTTAAAAACAAAAACTAGTATAGCCACAGGCCTTTTGGAATATAACTAAAGTATGCCTACTAGCTATCTACAAAATGGACACCCCCCAAACTCTTCATGTGCACTATTCCAGCCTTTAGGTTCATTATTAATCAACAATTTGTTTGGCTTTGTATGTTAACTCTCTTTTTCAGCCACCAGGTTCCAGATGCTACCATGATGCCAACGAGACTTCCCTAGACAGATGACCCCACCAATGTGTCCTGGAGCTTGCTTCCCCAGAACCTGTCCCCACTAGGGAAAGAGAGAGGCAGACTGGGAGTATGGATTGATTTGTCAATGCCCATGTTCAGGGGGGAAGCAATTATAGAAGCCAGACCTTCCACCTTCTGCATCCCACAATGACCTTGGGTCCATACTCCCAGATGGTTGAAAAATAGGAAAGCTATCAAGAGAGGGGATGGGATATGGCGTTCTGGTGGTGGGAATTGTGTGAAATTGTACCTCTCTTATCCTATGTTTTTGTCAGTGTTTCTTTTTTATAAAAAAAAAAAAAAATAGAAAAAAATCATAACATTTCTAAAACAAAACCCAATTCCTTAAAGCTACTTTTAGCCATGTTGGTAAGTTTCTCTACTTCTGGGAATTGGCAAATTACTGTCTCCTTGCTCAAGGATGTACTTCATGTTTCTTTTACCTAAAATAAAGACCCCCACCTCAGACATTCTTTCCCACAATACACTGCTCACTTGATGCTTTTTCAACTCATTCCCGAAGTCTTCATTTAAACGACACATTTTTGCTGACCTACCAGCAATTCTAAATTCATTTTTCTAGAATTATATTGTGTATTATGGTAATCCTTGAGTATAGGTTAGATTGCTCACCTAAACTGAGATCAGATAAAATTAAAATTAAGTTCTTTAATTATATTTTTCCCAAGAGATACAATATCTTTCATCTTTTCAACTGCAGAGTAGTAGTCCTCTGAATAAACATTCCATACTGTCTTTATCCAGTCATTCACCAGTGGACATTTAAGTTACTTCCATTCCTCCCTTGACTACTGTGAATAATGCAGCAGTGAAGAAAGGGATGCATATGTCTCTTCCAACTTAGTAAAATAAATAAAGAGATGAAAGTTAAGTACCAGATGGCTTTGTTGAGATGTGGAATGTATATAATTAAAGCAGCTGAACTTTTAAATAAAAAAAAAAACCGAACTCTCTCAGACTCAGTGAAAACAATGGAAGTTATGGGCAAGGGGTATAATATGAAACTATATCCTTGGGATACTACATAATGATAAACTATTATTCAATAAGTAACTAGTAAAGACAATTTTTGTATTATTTTCTATTGATTAAATAATGATTGACAAGACCATAGGATAAGAGGGGTACAGTTCCATAATATTCCCACTGCCAGAGTTCTGTATCCCATCCCCTCCATGGAAGCTATCCTATTCTTTATCCTTCTGGAAGTATGGACCCAAGATCATTATGGGGTGCAGAAGATGGAAAGTCTGGCTTCTGTAATTGTTTCTCCACTGAACATGGGTGTTGGCAGGTCAATCCATACTCCCAGCCTGTCCCTATCTTTCCCTAGTGGGGCAGGGCCCTGGAGAGATGGGGTTCCAGGACACATTGCTGAGGTCATTTGTCCAGGAAAGTCAGGTTGGCATCATGGTAGCATCTGCAACTTGGTGGCTGAAAAAGCATTAAGATATAAAGCAGAATGAATTGTTTAATAACTCGGAACCTAAGGGCAAGAATATAGCAGATGAGATTTGGGGTCTCCATTGTGGAAAAAGCTAGGAAGTCTATGTTAGGTATATTCAAAGTGGCTCATACTTCACTAATTTTCACCTGAGCCTGACAGCTAATATGCAGGTGAGATAGAGGCATTGTCTGTTAAAATTCAATCAGGTTACCAATTTGAAATCTTTTTTTCTTTATTATTATTTATTTATAAAAAGGAAACACTGACAAACCATAGGATAAGAGGGGTACAACTTCACACAATTCCCACCACCAGAACGCCATATCCTATCCCCTCCCTTGATAGCTTTCCTACTGTTTAGCCCTCTGGGAGTATGGACCCAAGGTCATCATGGGATGCAGAAGGTGGAAGGTCTGGCTTTTATAATTGCTTCCCCACTGAACATAGGCATTGACAGGTTGGTCCATACTCCCAGCCTGTCTTTCTCTTTCCCTAGTGGGGAGGGATTCTGGAGAATCGGAGCTCCAGGACACATTGCTGGGTTCTCTATCCAGGGAAGTCTGGTTGACATCATGGTAGCATCTGGAACCTGGTGGCTGAAAAGAAAGTTAATATGTAAAGCTAAACAAGTTGTTTATTAATCATGAATCTAAATGCTGGAGTAGGGCAGATGAAGAGTTGGGGGGGTCCTCTGTTTTGTAGATAGCAGTAGGCATATTTTAGTCATATTCCAAAGGGCTTGTGGTTATAATAGGTTTTTTTTCTTTTTTCTTTTTTGTTCCCTGAGCCTGAAATCCGATAATCAGGTGAATCCTCGTTATTGTCATGGCTGGAAAAAGGACCAGAAAGCTGGATCAGGGAAGAGAGTAGCCCCAAATATGGGAAAGGTATAAAAATATTGTTGACTGTAAACCCCATGGATTTGATCTGATCTGGGGCCCATATTCAGCTTAGGAGCCTATGTGACCTCTGCATTCCTGTAGATCCGAGCTCACATTCTGTGGTCATGAGTAGAAACATTCCAAGCTGCCCCAATTTCAGGACCCTTCTTCCTCAGGTGTAGCATACGGTATGTAGTACAGCCTCCCTTCAGAAGATGGAACATTCTCTACCATTGTTGATTCAGGTTGAGAGTAAGGTCCTATGTGAGTCCACAAAGGGGTCTATTGTGTTGTTCCTGATAAAGATGACCTGTAACAATGGAGAGAGATATTATTGGAGGACTAGGCCCATCATGCCTGTGTGGGAATCTCAGGACACCCCAACTAGGGCCCCAACTGATGTGGTGGCCTGATAGTGACTAAAGAGTCATCATTAAAGTATTCTAGTCTCTTGCCCTTATTCAGCTTTTGCAGTCCTGGCTTTGATAAGGATACTTTGGGAGTGAGGGAAGTATAATAGGAAATAGATTAGGAGGGTATCTAAGTTTAAGTAGACACTGTTTCATTATGAACTTCATACTGATTCACTGTAGTCAGTCTATTGTGTACTTATGCTTTCAGGTATATATTTTGCCCTAATTTATGGATACACATGAACATATGCCCTATCTCATGGGACCTGGTCTATATCTAGGTTTTGAGATTTTGTTGGGAAGTGAACCACCTGGAATGGAATTAGAGAAATCTATGAAAGGAAAGGTCTCACCAGAGTAATGAGGCTGAAGGGTTGACATTCCATGCCTGATGTCTCTGGACACAGTCGGAAGTGAAGCATGCTGAGGTGGTACTCATTGCATTGATTAGTTTGGAATCAGCAGATGTGATATCGTTTGATATGAATTGAGAGAAGCATGCAGGAAAGTGAGCCCCACTCTAGAGGTTCCAGGACTGGGGGAAATAATAGGCTCTATAGAGGAAGCGGGAGTTTCCTGCTGTCTTAGCATTTAAGAAGGCAGTAGATAGTTGTTGCTATAATCATATTATTTGGCAATTGGGTTAACTTTGAAAAATCCCTTTGTTAGGATTTGCTGTATCATACACAAAATCACCATGATTTATGTCCTTTAATACTATTTGTATATAACTGTGCCACCAGTTGCTTCTGTTCTCCCAGGTCTAAGCTTTTAAGAGAGTCAACATATCAAAGACTCAACCTATAGTCTGTGCATTAAAAAGTTTGAGATATTCAATCAATTTTCCCCTCTCATATTAATTAAATAGTGATTTATATGACTACAGATTAATAGGAGTGTACATAAACACCATTCCCACCACCAAAAGACTGTCCTATCCCACCACCACCCCTGCACACTCCATGAAGCCAAACATACACCCTCATTCTCAAGCCAGGATTTTTACTTTGGTTCCCTGCTCCAAATTTAGTCAGATCCTGCTTTGAGTTTCTCTTTCTGTTATTCTTTTACAACTTCTGTTTATGAGTGGGATCATCCCATACTCGTCTTTATTTTTCAGACTTAGCTCACTTAACTTTGATGGGTATCACGTTAAATTTGTATATGGCTGTGGGGAGAATATTCATTTTGATGATATTAATTATTCCAATCTATGAGCATGGGATGTCTTTCCATTTCTTGGTATCATTTCCTATTTCCTTGAATAGTGACTCATAGTTTTCAGTATACAAGTCTTTCACTTCTTTGGTCAGCTTTATTCCTAGGTATTTTATTAATTTTGCTGCAACAGTGAATGGGAGTGTTTTCTGGATGTCTTCTTCAGATTTAGTGTTTGCATAAAGAAATGCCACTGATTTTTGTACATTGATTTTGTAGCCTGACACCTTGTTATATTGCCTAATAACTTCCAGTAGTTTTCTGCTGGATTCTTTAGGTTTTTTTTTTATGTAAACTACTATATCCTCTGCAAATAGTGAGAGCTTGACTTCTTCCTTTCCAATCTGTATTCCTTTGATTTCTTTCTCTTGCCTGATTGCTAATGGCAAGAACTTCCAATACTATGTTGAAGAGTAATGGTGATAGTGGACAGCCCTGTCTAGTCCCTGATCTGAGGGGGAATGTATGTTGAACCAGCCTTGCACTCCTGGGATAAATTCCACTTGGTCTGATGAACAATCTTTTTGATATACTGCTGTATCCGGTTGGCCAGGATCTTGTTTAATATGTTCATCAGAGATACTGGTCTCTAGTTTTCCTTTTTTGTTGTGTCCCTATCTGCTTTTGGTATCAGGGTGATGTTGGTTTCATAGAAGGTGGAAGGGAGTGTTCCTGTTTCTTCGATCTTGTGGAAAAGCTTTAGGAGTATGGGTATTAACTGTTTCCTGAAGGTTTTGTACAATTTGTTTGTGAAGCCATCTGGTCCAGGACTTTTGTTGTTGGGGAGATTCTTAATAACAGTTTCAATTTCTTTGTCTGTGATTGGTGCATTTAGGTTTTGTAGTTCTTCTTGGTTCAGTTTTGGAAGGGCATATGTTTCTAGGAATTGTTCCATTTCTTCCAGATTCTCTAGTTTGGTGGTATGTAGTTCTTCTTAGAAGTTTCATATGATTTTCTGGATTTCTGTGATGTCAGTTGTGATATCTTCTCTATCATTTACAATTCTATTTATTTGAGTCTTCTGCCTTTTTATTTTATTGAGTCTGGCTAGGGGTTTGTCAATCTTGTTTGATTTTTCAAAGAACCAACATTTGGCTTCATTGATCTTTTTGTATGGTTCTTTTATTTTCGATGTTGTTTATTTTTGCTCTAATTTTAGTCATTTCCGTCCTTCTGGTTGCTTTAGGGTTCCTTTGTTCCTCTTCCTCTAAGTCCTTAAGATGTGCAGTAAGGTTGTTTATTTGATATTTTTCTTGTTGTTTAATATGTGATTGTATGGTTATGAGTTTCCCTCTCAGTACTGCTTTAGATGTGTCCCAAATATTCTGGATAATTTGTGCCTTTATTTTCATTTGTTTCCAGGAACATTTGAATTTCTTGCTTGAGTGTGTCTCTCACCTAGTGGTTCTTAAGCAGTATGTTGCCTAGTTTCCAAATTATGTGACTTTTAGTAATTTTCTGTTTGTTGTTAAATGTTAGTTTTATTCCACTGTGGTCTGAGAAGATACTTAGGATGATTTTAATGCTCTTGAATTTGTTGATACTGTCTTTGTGGCCTAACATGTGGTCTATCTTTGAGAATGTGCTGTGTGGATTTGAAAAGAGTGTGTATTCCAGTTTTGGGGAATGAAGAACTCTGAAAATGTCCAGGAGGTCTAGTCTGTCTGTCTCTAGTCTGTCTGTCTCTTCATTTAATTCTCTTGTTTCTTTATTGATTCTCTGCTTCGTTGATCTGTCTAAGTGTGAGAGTGGGGTGTTGAACTCTCCCACTATTATTGTGTTACTATTGATGTATTTTTGTAGTTCTTTCAGTAGGTGCTTGATGTATTTAGAAGGTCCCTCACTGGGTGCATAGATGTTAATACTTGTTAAATCTTCTTGGTTGATTGATCCTTTAATCATTAGGTAATGGCCTTGCCTATCTTTTATTACTTTATTTAATTTAGAATCTATTGTGTCAGAGATGAGAATGGCTGTTCCTGCCCTTTTTTGTGGTCCATTAGCCTGTATGAAAGTTTTCCATCCTTTCACTTTAACTCTGTGTTTGCCTTGTTGGGTCAGATGGGATTCTTGCAAGCAGCATATGGCTGGGTTATGCTTTCTGATCCTTCCTCCCACTCTGTGCCTTTTAATGGGCGAGTTTAAGCAATTGACATTTATTGATACTATGGATTTAATGTATTGTAGTGCCATTATTCAACAGTTTTTTTTATTTGTTCTGATATATGGAAAGTATTATAGTACTGTTCTTGTTTATAAGAGGTCTTTTAGAACTTCTTTCAGGGAAGGCTTGGTGATGGTTGCCTCCTTTAACTGTTGCCTGTCTGAGAAGGTTTTGATCCCCTCCATCTAGTTTGAATGAAAGTCTAGCAGGATATATTATCCTGGGTTGAAAACCTTTTTCATTTGGGACTTGATAGATGTCTTTCCATTCTCTTCTGGCTTCTTCGTTAGTTTGCAGCTTGGATGGCTCAGGATTGGCTAAAAACCTCCAGGTAGTCTTTCCCAGGCAGGGGTGAGGCTCTGTTGGTAAGATATTTTGTCACTCAAATACAGTTCCAGCCACTTAGAGAAAAAAAAGAGAGAGAAGGAAATCAAAAAGTAAAAGGATTGGAATGATACCCCTGGTGAGGCAGGAATCTTGGTAAAGAAAATAGCTCATTGAGAAGCCTGCTAGGAGAGGCTGTCTAGCCCCAAGGGTCTGTTTTGGGGGGGGGTGAGCTTCAGAAATAATCAAAAGATTTCCTTTCTTTTTCTTCCGTTTTCTAACCCAAGAGTGAGCTATAGGACCCCTCCTTGGTGTCACATGTAGGACCCATTATTCACCCTCCTGCTGATGGCTCAGTATCCTACCTTATCTTGTGAATCCTAGGTCATAAGCCACAGCTTGTTGGAGCTCATGCCAGCAGCTGCCTCCAAGTCTGACTTTAGTAATTTTTGCGTGACCCCAATAGCTAACATGCAAGTGAACTAAAAATTTGTTTGGGAAAATGTTGTCAGAGTTGAGAATAGGACTAGAAAGCTGGATTGGGACAGAGAGAAGCAGCGAGTAGCTCCAAATTAGGGAAGATAAAAGATTGCTGAGGGTGTAGATCAGCCTGTTGGCACCCATATCCAGCAGAGAAGCAATTACAGAAGCCAGAACTCCCACTTTCTGCACTCCAGAGATAGTTTTGGTCCATATTCCCAGCAGGGGAGAAATTGAAAGAAGATGGACTCCAACTCCATCAGAACATGCAGAGAGAAGAGGAAAAAAGGAAGGACTTTCAGAAATAGTAATGGGTGTAGACATGGCTTGAAAAGGAGAAGAAGATGTGACCATAGTAAAAGATGAGCAAATACTGAGGCAGCTTGGAACACTCCTACTCATGACTACTGAATGTGAACTCAGACTTAGAGGGATGCAGAAGTCACACAGGCTTCTAAGCTGAATATGGGCCCCAGATCAGATCAAATCCATGGGGTTTACAGTCAACAATATTTATACCCTTTTCCCATATTTGGGAGCTACTCCCTTCCCTGATCCATCTTTCTGGTCCTTTTTCCAGCCAAGACATCATCACCCTAGATAATAACTTGGAGCCACCTGTATATCAGATTTCAAGCTCAGGGAAGAAAAAAAAAAACTAGTACAGTCATGGAACCTTTGGAATATAACTAAAATAGGCCTACCAACTATCTATAAAACGGAGATCGCCAACTCTTCTTCTGAACTATTCTAGTCTTTAGGTTCATGATTAGTCAACAATTTGGCTTTATATGTTAACTCTCTTTTCAGTAACCAGGTTCCAGATACTAACATGATGCCAACTTTACCTCCCTAGAGAGACAACCCCACCAATGTGTCCTAGAGCCCCACTTCCCCAGAGCCCTTCCCCACTAGGGAAAGAGAGAGACAGGCTGAGAGTATGGATCAACCTGTCAACACCCGTGTTCAAGGGGGGAAGCAATTATAGAAGCCAGACCTTCCACCTTCTGTACCACATAATGACCCTGGGTCCATTCTCCCAGAGGGATAAAGAATAGGAAAGCTATCAGGGGAAGGGATGGGATGGAATACAGAGTTCTGGTTGTGGGAATTGTGTGGATTTGTACCCCTTATCCTATGGTTTTTGACAGTGTTTCCTTTTTATAAATAAAATGTTTTAAAAATGGGCAAATATCTATAAACAGATAGTTATAGAAATAATAGTAAACCCATATCTGTGACATTTGGAGAACTACTATAGCTTCCAATGGAGGGAATGTGGATACAGAACTGGTGGTGGGAACAGTGCAGAGTTGTACCATTATCTTATGATTTTGTAAATCACTATGGTCACTAATAAATTAAAATAAATAAAAAAGGTCAGGTGGTAGTGTAGCCGGTTAAGCACATATGGTGAAAGCACAAGGACCAGCTCAAGGATCCTGGTTCCAGCCCCCAGCTCCCCACCTGCAAGGGGGTCACTTCACAAGTGGTGAAGCAGGTCTGCAAGTGTCTATCTTTCTCTCCTCTCTGTCTTCCCTTCCTCTCTCGATTTTTCTCTGTCTTATCCAACAAAGACAGCAAAAACAACAACAATAATAAAAACAACAACAATGATAAACAACAAGGGCAACCAACAGAGGAAAAAATAGCCTCCAGGATTCTACTGCAGGCACTGAGCCCCAACAATAACCCTGGAGGCAAAAAAAATTGAGAGTCTCAGTTGGGGTGCACCTGGTTAAATTCACACATTATAATGCGCAAAGACTCAGGATCAAGTCCCTGGTCTCCACCTGCAGGGGGGAGCTTCATGAACTGTGATATACTGCAGCAGGTGTCTTTCTTCTTCTCTATCTTCCTTTTTCCTTTCATCTTCTCTTTGTCTACACCCAAAATAAATAAGCATATGTTTTAGTACTTTTAAATGAATATTAAAAATGAACAAATTTTAAGTCTAGATCTCAATTCATTTTCACAAATGGATTCCCCATGAGTAGCATTCCAAGAGCATTAGGCCAAAGTGCTGATGACCCCTTTGTTATGGAACTCTTCCCCAAGTCACTGAAAAGATGTAAAGCAAGGCTATAATAACACTCTGTGATTATTAAAATTAGCCTCTTTTAAAATCTTATCTAAATGGTATTATAAACATATTTGATATTACATCTGGATCATAATCATTGGTTCATAATCATGTCTGCAACAGTCATTCATGTTGTTACATGTCATAGTGATCTACTTATTCTTGTTACTACATTTGGTTTCGGGGAAATTAGAAATTTTTTTACCTCTAATTTTGGTATTTTAAACTTAGAGCAACTGTAAGAAATTCAGGCAAAATACCTTATGTTGTCTTTTGGTGAACATATGCATAGATATTAATAAGGAGAAGGAGTTTTTAGATCATAGGGGTGGGTGATTGCTCTTAAGGCACTGCCACTCTATCAGACTAAAAAAGAGAAATCTTTAGATATCAAAGATAAAGCAAAAGAAGAAATCCAGAGATAATACAGTGAGTGTTCGATTCATGCAGTACTCTAAGAGGACTTCCATTTCAGCAGACCTTGAATTTTCTTTTCTGTGGGAAGCTGATGTGTGGAACCAAGAAAGAGACTTGGCAGGCACCTGAGGTGGTAAGAATGATAGAGCAGTGCTATGGGAGGGAGGCTTTCAGACAGATCTACAGATTATTTATCACCACTTCAGGTTGGTACATGTGCAGAAATTGAGTGTTCAGAAACTTTTTATCATAATTTCAGAACATCATAATTTCATAAGTGTATCATAATTATCACATACCAGAAATATAGTGATGCATTTTTCTTGTAATTAATTGTGACTATTTTACACAATCATTGCCTGGAATTGTAAAGAGAAAGTTCATAAAGCTATATGTCAATATATCCACACATAAATCTATGACCAATACTCAAATAGCTAGACCGTAACTGGAAATATGAGCAAGAGAAGGAAAAAAAAAAATCCTTCATTTGTTTCACACTAGCATGTTGAAACGATTGCAGTGAAATTCTATCAATGAAATGTCTAACCACAATGTGATTCTCAAGAATTTAACTCCAATGCATAGTTTTTTTTTTTTTTATTTGAAAATATCTGGTCAAATATTAACTTTTAAGTAGTCTTGGATTGAAAGTAGCACTTGGTAGAAACAAATTTAAATTGTCTCTAGTAAGAAAAATTTTCTTTTAGACTACATTTCACAGATGAGTTGAACATATGTTTACAATCAAAAATCACCAATACAATGAGACAGTGGAGCTCATTAAGTCAGTAGAAACAGTGAACAGTAGAATCAGATCTACAAAGACATCAGGTATGGAATTACCAGTTACAAAATAAAATGGGTAGGTTGATAGGTAAGTAGGTTAGTTGGTAGCAAAAATAAATTTATAAAAATAATATTTCAGGAAGTTGAGGCGTAGCGCAGAGGGTTAAGCACATGGTGGCGCAAAGCGCAAGGACTGTCCTAAGGATCCCGGTTGGAGTCCCTGGCTCCCCACCTTCAGGGAAGTCACTTCACAGGCGGTGAAGCAGGTCTGCAGGTGTCTTTCTCTCCCCGTCTGTCTTCCCCTACTCTCTCCATTTCTCTCCTATCTAACAACGACGACATCAATAACAACAACAATAATAACTACAAAACAATAAAAAAAAACAAGGGCAACAAAAGGGAAAATAAATAAATATTAAAAAAAATAAAAAATCATATTTCAAGGGCTGGGCGGTAGCCAGTGGGTTAAGCACACATGGCGCAAAGTACACGGACCAGCTAAGGATCCCAGTTGGAGCCTTCGATTCCCCACCTACAGGGGGGTCGTTTCACCGGGGGGGGGGGGGGGGGGGGGGGGGGGGGGATTAGGTCTACAGGTGTCTGTCTTTCTCTCCCCTTCTCTGTCTTCCTCTTCTCTCTTGATGTCTCTCTGTCCTGTCCAACAACAACAACATCAATGGCAACAACAACAACAACAAGGGCAACAACAAGGACAACAAAATGGGGAAAATGGCATCCGGGAGCAGTGGGTTCATAGTGCAGGCACCAAGCCCCCAGCAATAACCCTGGAGGCAAAATAATAATAATAATATTTCAGAATATAACTAAGAATAAGAGACTATCAAGAATGACAAGTCACTCACATTCAATGTGAAAATATGACAGCCAGTATTTAGAACTCTGAGGACACAGACATCTGTTGCTGACAGTGTAGCATAATAGACATTTTAAGAGAGCTTCTTCCTGTAAAATCAGTCAGATTCATCATAAAACATAATTCTCTTGTATTGGGGGGCTTATAGAAAGGGAAGGAAACTGTTAAGACAACAGAAATTTTAAAAAGAAGCCAGCCATGAGGGAAAACGAAAACCACGTGCAGTGAGCACATATGAATGTGGGTTCCCAATTATATAGGAACTCAATATATAGCAGCTGGTACTGAAGATCAAAAGAGGAAAAAAAAATAACTTTTCAATAAGTTTCAGAGACAACTTGTTATCCATATGGAAAAGTTAAGACAGGACCTCTGCCTCCCAACTGGGACCACAAACGTAAGAATAGTGTCGTGCCTTTTTAGAAGGACAAGCTTCTTCTAAAGACTTGATGAGCACCTGACAATGGGTTCACATAAGCACATGTTCTTGTTAAATTGGAAAACAAAGCTATTTTGATCACACTGGTTACGTTCTCTGTTCCTTTCTATTCTAACAATATCTCTACAACATTCTCTTAGTCTAAAGTTTCATAGAAACTGCTGAATTTGGGGAAGGAAGGTATACGGTTAAAAAGAAATTAATTTTAGAGAGTCATTGCCGTTGAGTTGAGTATTTCTTTTTTAAAAATTATTCTATTGGAAAATAATGGTTCACGGGATAATTGTTGTCATAAAGTTAAGTATTTCTGTGCTTTGTAGTCATTCTGTGTTCGCTTAACTTACTACTAGTTGCTGTTCCAATAAGGAATGACTTCCAGAAATACCACTAACCATTATGTTGATCCAACTGGAGCCATGACATATAGTGTAGATTAGAGACTGTATCATAGAATGTCCATGGTTTCTGGCACCAGAAAGAAATGGAGGGATAGCAAAATGTGAAATATTGGAGACAGCAACTAGATTATGAAATTTTCTTCCAATCATAAGATGTTCCAAAATGTAAATTCTTTTCATCATAAATAAGTGAAATGACAGTATTTGCAATTATACTCTTTTAAAATAATCTGAAATGTAATTGTATTTAAACTTACTTAAAAAGAAAGACACTAGTCTTAAATGGTCAGGCTATGACCAGAAAAAATAGCTCATTTAGATAGTCTGCTGCTTTGCCATGAGACCCAGGTGTGAGCCCACCCTCTACCACACTGAAGGAAGCTTTGGGTATTGTGTTCTCATTAACTCTCTGTCTCTCTGCCTCTATCTAAAAGTAGTAGTAGTAGCAGCTGTAGTAGTAAAATCTGAGCTTATGTTTTCTAAAATGATCAGGCTACCTGACTTCTGAGCTATTGCAAGGGTAATTAATGTACTTCTGTTTATAAAATCTTTTAACATGTCATATGTTTGCTGATAAACAAATGGATATCAGACTTTATGTGTTTATTGACAACTTTGGAAATTCATGAGGTCTCTTTAAAGCATAAAATCTATGCCATATGAAGTGGTTTAGGTAACATATGGTAAAAGTGTGCAAAAATAATTATTAAAGAATTGATTGGACACTTTACTAAGAAAATATTATACTATTTTTCCAGCTTTGTGATGTTTGTGACAATTGCTAGTTTTTTTTAAATTTTATATTTTCTTGTAATCTTCTCACTCCCAATAAAATTGCTCCCTTACACATTATACATCATTTTTCTTAAATGGAATCCCAAAATTATGCATAAGTTTCATGGATACAAGACCCAGATTTACCTTTGCCTAAAACATTCTAGTCAGCCAGTTAGTATAGCTGCAGGCTTATAACCTCATAACAGGCACCATCAGTTCTAACTAGTAGGGGTATTGTTTCAATTGATTCAGTTGATTATGTCATGCTATATTAATATTAAATTCTACTCACAATACAAATTTAAAATCAATAGTTGACAAAAATATAAATGTGAAAACCTCAAACTTTTTAGATGAAAATATTCTCACATCAAAAGAAACTTCCATCAGGATTAAAAGAAATAATTGGGTATGAGAGGGCTGGCAGGTAGCTCACAAAGGAGATAGTCATGTTACCATGCATTGAGTTCCAGGTTACCACATGAGTGAGCCTAAAGCATGAGATGGATCTTCACAATCAAAGCAGTGCTGTGGTGCCTCTTCTCTCTCTCTCTCTCTCTCTCTCTCTCTCTCTCTCCTTTCTGTCTCTTGCCCTCTACTGAAAAAAGAGAAAAGGGGGGGTGGTTTACTGAAAGTGGTGACATTATACAACCACAGAGCCTCAGTGAGGAAAAAAATGGGTGGAGATACTTTTCTTAGTTGTTTTCTCCCCCCCCCCCCTTTCTTTTGCCTCCAGGATTATCACTGAAGCTCAGTGTTATGACTACAACTCCACCACTCCCAGCAGCATTTTCCTTTGTACAAGTCCCTCCACATAGTACTCTATGTGCTTAACCCAGTGTGCCACTGCCCGGGGGGAGGAGAAACTTACGTATCACATAGCTGACAAATGTTTGATATAAAAAAAATACAAATGAATAAAGTTCAACAATAAAAAGACAAGCAGCCCAATGAATAAAAAAGTAGGCAAAGGATCTGAATAAACAATGCAATAAACAATTCTACCATGATTATCACTGGGACTCAGGGCCTGCACAATGAAGTCACTCTAGGTGGCCTTTCCCCTCCCCCCATTTATATAATAGGACAAAGAAAAATTGAGAGTGAAGAGAAAGATAGAAAAAGAGAGAAGCAGAGAGACACCTATAGTTTTGTTTCACCATTTCTGAAGCTTCCTCCCTGTAGGCAGGGAGCAAGGGCTTGAATCTAGGTCCTTGAGCACTGTAGCACTGTAATGTAGGTGTTTAGCCAAGTGCATCACTTGTAGACCCCTGAGTAAAAAATTCTCTAAAGACATGACAGACAGCTCATGGATATCCACGTCACTATTTATTAGAGGAATACAAATTTATGTATTTAGTGGTTAATGGTTTACAGTACAGTTGTCGACACATGAGTATAATGACTCAACTCACCATACACCATACAATAATGCCTCAATGTTCACTCTGGCCCACACCTCTCCTATCCCAGAGTCCTTTGCTTTGGTGCAATGTACCACATTCGGCCTAGTTTTGCTTTGTGTCTTTCCTCCCTGTGCTTATTTCTTTTTTAAAATTTATTTATAAAATAAAAAATATCTACGAGACCATAGGGTAAGAGGGGTACAATTTCATACAATTCCCACTACCAGAGTTCTATATCCCATCCCTTCACTTGAAACCTTTCCTATTCTTTATTGCTCTGGGAGCATGGACCCAGGATCATTATGGAGTGCAGAAGGTGGAAGGTTTAACTTCTGTAATTGTTTCCCTGCTGGACATGGGCATTGGCAGGTCAATCCACACTCCCAGCCTGTCGCTATCTTTCCCTAGTGGGGCAGGATTCTGGAGAGGTGGGGTTTCAGGACACATTGGTGATGTTGTCTGTCCAGGGAAGTCAGGTTGGCATCGTGGTAGCATCTGCAATTTGGTGGCTTAAAAAGCACTAAAATATAAAGCAGAACAAATTGTTTAGCAACCAGAAACCTAAAGGCAAGAATATAGCAGATGAGATTTGGGATCTCTATTGTGGAAAAAGCTAGTAGGTCTATTTTAGCTATATTACAAGGGTCCCTTGACTTTATTAATTTTTGCCTGAGCCTGGCAGCTACTGTGCAGATGGAGCATAAGTATTGACTGGGGAGATAGTGTCAGAGTTAGAAATAGAACTAGAAAGCTGAAAAAGGGAAGAGAGTAGCTCCCAAATATGGGAAAAGTATATAAATACCACTAGCTGTAAAGCCCATCAATTTGATCTGGGGCCCATATTCAGCACAGGAGCCTGTGTAACCTCTGCACCCTTGTAGGCCTGAGCTTGCATTCTACGGCCATATGAACATTCTAGGCTGAATTCATTGGAGGCCCCATTCTTCTTTGAGTGGTAGAGTATTTTGGCTCAACCTCCCTTCAGAGAATGGGGCAGTCCCTACCATTGTTGATCCACATTGAGGGCAAGGTCCTGTAGGGGCCAATAAAGAGGTCCATATGTTGTTCCTGATGGAGATGACCAATAACAGTGGAGAAAGGGATCTGTTAGAGGTTTCGGCCCATCAGGTGTATGGGTGAATCACAGGATTCCCTGACTATGGCCCCAGGTAATGAGGTGGCCATCATTAAAATATGCAGGTCTTTTGCCCTTATCCAGCTTTTGTGGTCCTTACTTTGTCAAGGTTAGCCTTGGAGTGATTGAGGGAAGTGAAATAAGAAGTAGGTGAGGGGGACATCTAGGTCTAAGTTGAAATTATTTGATTAAGTACTATATGTTGTCTTTTTTTAGTCCTTTCTACTTGCTTGCCACACATATTAGATCACTACAAACTATTGTGCACTTTTGCTTTAAAGTATATATTTTCCCCTAACTTATGGATATATGTGAGCATGTGCTCTGTCTCTTAGGCCCTGGTCCATATCTAGGTGCTGTGGCTTTGTTAGAAAGTACATCACCCGAATTGGAATTAAGGAGGAATGATCTTACCAGAATATTAGAGCTGAAGAGTTGCCATCACAGGCCTATGGTCTGTGGAGTTCCACCTATAGGTAAGATCATTCAGTATTTGTTTTCCTTTTCCTTTTTTTTTTTTTGGGGGGGGGGTATTTCACTTAGCACGATGTCTTCAAGTTCCATCTAAAGTTAGGCAAAAGAGATGACTGCATTATTTTAATGCTGAGTGAATATATATATACCACAATTTTCTTAGTCATTCATCTATAATCGGTTGCCTCCAAGTTTTGACTATTACAATTAGTGTTGCTATGAATATAGGTATATATAAGTCTCTTCACAGGTATTTTTATTTCCTTTAGGTAAACCCCCAGGAGAGAAATCACTGGGTCATTGGATAGGCCCATTTTTAGTTTTCTGAGAAATCTCTAGACTGTTTCCCATAAGGGCTAGACTAATTTGCATTCCACCAGCAATGCAAAATGTTCCTCTCAACCCCCATCCTCGCCAACATTTGTTGTTTTTGTCCTTTCTGATGTATTATATCTGTATATTCTCACAGATATAAAGTGACACCTTATTGTTGTCTTTATTTGTACAGAAATATAAACCACCTCACACCTGTGAGAATGGTTTACATCCACAAAAGAGGAAACAAGTGCTAGCAAGGAGGGTGGGGTATAGCATAATGGTTATGCAAAGAGACTTTCATGCCAGAGTCTCTCAAGTCCCAGGTTCAATCCCCCACAATGCCATAAGCCAGAGCTGAGCAGTGCTGTGGTTAAAAAAAAAAAAAAAAAAAAGAAGGAGGAGGAGGAGGAAGAGGAAATTGAGCCATACAGGCTCACACCAAGAAACAAGACAAAAAAACTAAAAGAAATAATCTGATTTCACACTTGAAGCACTTAGAAAAAGACAAACAAAAGAAACAAGTGCTAGCAAGGATGTGGAGATAATGGAATTCTGATACACCATTGTGGGAATGCAAAGTGGTGGTGCACCTATGGAAAACAGTGGGAAATTCTCAAACAAATAAAAAATGAAAGTAGCTTATGACCCAGCAGTACCACTCCTAGGCACATATCCAAAGGACACAAAAACACTAATTTGAAAGCCATGTTCACAGCTGTCATATTCACTATAGCCAAAATATGGTATTGCTAAGTGGCCTTTAGCAGAAGACAGGATAAAAAAAATTGTGGGATTTATGTTCAATGGAATAATCTTCTGCAATTAAAAAAATGTGACAAAAAATAGATGGAACTGAAGATAATTATGTTAAGTGAAATGAGTGAAGAGATGTAAAACTACTGCCAGATTGTTTTTCTCATATGTGTATTATATAAAAAAAAAATTGAAGGAAAAAAGCAGTAGCCGAACTGTGTCTTAGGATTTGTGAGAACTATAGTGGTATCAAAGTGGAGGGGAGGCATAGGAACTGATGGTGCTGGCAATGGTGAGTTATCCATATACATAAAAGGGTAAAACTACACTCCTGAAATATTAACATTTTGTCAACCACTGATAAATGAGTAATAACAAATACTTATACAAAAAAAATATTGTAGGGGGTCGGATGGTAGCGCAGTGGGTTAAGTGGCACATGGTGAGAAGCACAAAGACTGGAGTAAGGATCCGGGTTCGAGCACCCCCCCACCTGCAGGGAAGTTGCTTCACAAGCAGTGAAGCAGGTCTGCAGGTGACTATCTTTCTCTCCCCCTCCTCTCTCCATCTGTCTCCCCTATCCAACAACAATGACATCAATAACAACAACAATAATAACCACAACAACAAGGGCAACAAAAGGGGGGAAAAATAGCCTCCAGGAGCAGCGGATATGGGGTGCAAGCACCGAGTCCCTGCAATAACCCTGGAGGCAATAAATAAATAAATATAAATATTGTGTTAAATATCTTGCATTTGAACCCTACCTCTGATCCACTCTCTACCCTTCTCCACTGTGAACTGTGCTTGAAATGCTAATATATGCATATAGAATCTACAAGATGCCTGTAACATGTTTCCTCCATAAAGCTGGCCAATTTGTTTGTTAGTTTGGTTGTCTGTTTATGTGTGAGAAAAAGGAAGAGAAAGAGAGAGAGAGGGAGACTATAGAACTGAAACTTCCTTCAAGGATGTATGGGCCAAGTTTGAACTGGGTTGTTCCTACAGCAAAGCAGCAGTGTACTACCTGAGAGGGCTGTTTCCCTGACCCAAAGGTTAGATTTTTATAAGGTGGGGATTATGGGAAATGAATAAAACATTACTATTTGAAGTCTTTCTCTCTCTTTTTTTTTATAAAGTGAGTTTTGCTTTTTCTTTGGAATTCTTCATTTTACCCATGATACATTTTTTCTGCATAAACTAACTTTTTAAAGAAAAAATAGGACAGAGAAGTGAAGTTGGAACTTAAGAAGAAAATAAATGGAAAACACAAGATGAGACTTGATGTGGTATAGGTATGATGGTATATTGTGCAAAAGCAAAGGATTCATGGGGAGGAGTGAACTGGAGTAGGTAGAGAGGACATTGGTAACACAATGGTAGAGAAGGACCCAAGGTGGGCATGAGGGTGATATACAGATACCGATTCCAGGGAGATAAGATATTGTACCCATGTGCTAACAAGTGTACTGTAAACCATTATGGACCCAATAAAATGATTTGGAGAGAGAGAGTGGGAGAAAGAGAAATAAAATGCTGAGTAGGAACTGACAAGACTAGATCTGATGAAATCACATTGCCATTTATTTTAATTTTTTATTATTTTTATTTATTGTATAGGGACAGTCAGAAATCAAGAGGGTAGGGGGAGATAGAGAGGGAGAAAGAAAGCAGCACTTTTCCCCTGCAGGTGGGGACCAGGTGCTCAAATCTGGGTCCTTGCCCACTGTAATATGTGCACTCAGCCAGATGCCCACCACCGGGCCCCACCATTTATTTTGAAAATGCTGATTATACCACTTGTCACTAGGGCAAGCCTGTCCTGGACCTGTTGTTTCCTTGTAGACAAAGGGAGGTGAAGGGGCACAGGACAAAATCTTCATCAGTTTCACTCTTCATTAGGTAGATCATTAGCAAGCACATTAGGATAGAAATGAGAAAATTGTGTATTTTCAGGGCTACCAAAGACAGTTTTTCTCCACATTGAGCAAGAGTAGTTTATTTTTTAATTTTACTTTTTAATTTTTTTATTTTCTTTCTTTATTTATAGGATAGAGACAGCCAGAAATCAAACGGGAAGGGAATAATAAAGAAGGAGAGAGACAGAGAAACACCTGCAGCACTGCTTTACCACTCGCAAAGCTTTCCCTCTGCAGGTGGGGACTGGGGGTTTGAACCTGGGTCCTTGTACATTGTAGCATGTGTGCTCGACCAGGTGTGCCACCACCCAGCCCCACAAGAGTGGTTTATCAGAGAGGCCTGATCAGAGAGGCCTAAAGAGTCACAAGCATAGCATCTGTAATTCAAGCATTGCCTGTGGAAAAGTAGGCCAGGTTGGGATAGGATACAAATGCAGAGACCTAAACAAATGAGTGTGCGCACATGTGTGTTAAAGTGAGTCAGAATCAGAAAGGTAAAGGTCAAACAGAGAAGGATGTTGTATTGGGGCTGGGTGGTGGCGCACCTGATTAAGTGCACACATTACTGTGCACAAGGACCCAGGTTTGAGCCCCTGGCTCTCACCTGCAGCGGGAAAGCTTTTCCAGTGATGAAGCAGGGTTGCAGGTGTCTCTCTGTGTCTCTCCCTCTCTCCCTCCCCCCATCTCAATTTCTGACTGTCTCTAGCCAATAAATAAATAAAGATAGTAAACAATATTTTGTAAAAGAGAAGTGTGTGGTATTTGTGTAGTTTTGCATAAATGTAGATAGCCAACCCATATCTGTGACTTTGGGATAATTACTGCTATTTCCAGTGGAAGAAATGGGAACAGAGAACTCTGGTGGTGGGAACCCTGTGGAATTATACCCCTGTTATTGTATGGTCTTGTAAATCAGTAGTCACTAAAGAGAAAAAAAAAGTTTTTCTACCTACTGGGCAGCCAGTTCAGCAGCAGAGCATAAATTATTTACATGAAATACTACCTTTAATCCAAGTACCATGTATGCCAGAATTGTTCTTTGATTTCTTTGGTTTGAATCGCTCTTTCAATTTCTCACCCATTAAATGAATGATTACTAAGAAAAAAAAAGTGCTGCTCAGGACTTGTTTCCACAAGTAGACTTCATGGTAAAGTAAAATTTAATTAGATCAAGAAAAATCTGAGCCTGTAAAACAGGTGCCAAGACTCCCACATTTTGAAAAATTTTGAATTAGTACTTCATATTATTTGAGTCCTCACTTTGCTGCTTTCACACTAAAATTCTGCATGAATAATACACATTTGTGTGTAAATATTTCCAGTAAAGTTAAATAAAAAAGAAGGATTTGTTTAATACTGTTGGATTCAATACTGTATGCTGACATAATGGGAAAATTATTCAGGAATATTTCACTTCTGAGAAAATATCGCCCATTATCAATGCTTTAACACATCTTGACTTACTTAAAAAAATTGGTAATCCATACTTTCTGAGCATGTGACCTTTTCAATCACATACACACACACACACACACACACACACAAAATTCTTGGAGTTAAACAGTTGTTAGTGGTGCTCAAAATGTCAGTAATCTGTAACAGATAAGGATGAAATTATAGATGGTACCTCAACACAGTCTTTTCATAGTATTCAATGAAATGTTTTGAAAAGCTATCTACTTACACATCTTACTCTCAATAGATAGCCAGAATTTTGTTTATCAGGCATTAAACTGAGGGAGATCAATAAATATTTAGCCACAAAATGATGTTCACTAGCTGTATTCAAAACACCATGCTAAACCCTGATTGTTAATGAAGAAAGCATACAGGCAAGTAATTGCAGAGTTATAAATAATTTGATAAAACTCACTATAGAATTGAATGTGAACAAAAAGTAATTTAGAAAAATAATGAAGTAGATAGTAGATGTTAGGTATTTCAATGGGGAATAAATGTTTTAGGGGAGGTTTGGGGCTACATTTTGGAATTGACTGGGCACAAAATGTAGCATGGGAAGAGGAATAGCATTATCTAAGTGGAATAAGCAGAGATGAATAAACCATTGGTTTCATATAAATAACAATAGGCATAAGTAAAGAATGTAGCTAAAATTTGGCCTTCAGAAGAGCAGCAATTTAAAAAAAAATCTGTTAAATGCCCACTGAAACTGTATTCATGCCATTTTAATTTTTGTCTTCAAGGTGTTGTAATATTCTTATGGACTAGAGATGGTTATGGGAGCTATTAGTCATCCACACCTTATTGTCAATAAGTTTAATCAACCTGCTAGCCTAACATTTAACCTTCTCAGAGGATCAGAGATCACTAAACATTTCATGCAGAGGGCCAGATGGTAAATATATTTGATTTTTGAAGCCATAAGTTTCTATTGCAACTTCTTGACTTTACAGTTGCATCATACAGTTGCTATAGTCAGATACATAGATGAAACTATTTCAACAGAATTTGACTTATGAGAACAACTGACTTCTCTAAAGGTCTCTACTACAAAAGTTGTGAATTAAATCAAGGGCTTTATATTTCAAAATCTGTATCTTTCTATCCATGCTGATACCAACAACAAACTTTCCAACTTAGAATATATATTTAGACAGAGAGAACACCCTCTCCCTAATTTTTCCTCTTAAAAGACTACCACCTCTTAGAGGTTTGTTTGTTTGTTTATTTATGTCCAGCCATATTTTTTCATTTGTAAATAATCATGACTAATAATCATGACTGTATGATTACAGGGTACAGTCCATACTGCACCCTACACCAAAGTTCTGGGCCCCCACCCTCCCAGTGATAACCACCATAGTTCTCACAAAGTCTTAGAAACGGTTTTCTTACTTCTGGAATTTATTTTTCACATGCTCATGTATTTCAGTTCTCTAAATTCCACATAAGTGGAACCATTCAGTAGTTGTCTTTCACTTCTTATTCCACTAAATGTAATCACCCCCAGTTCCATCCATTTTGTTCCGAAAGACACAATAGCAACATTTCTGATTGCAGAGTGGTATTTACTAGAGTAAATATAATTTCTTCATCCAATCATCTGTTGATGGGCATTTAGGTTGCTTCTGCTCTTCAGCCACTGTGAATAATGCAGTTATGAACTTAGGGGTGCATATGCTCCTTCAAATTACTGTATTCATGTAGAGGCTACTCTATTTCTTTGGAAAATGGGGCAGAAAAGAGAAGGGTAACTCTGTGCATCCCTATTCTGACTTTTTTCCCTATCCTGGAGAGATAGGAATTGCTCCCAGTACCAGGCTGTTTTGATTATGGTGGCCTTTAAAATGGTTTGAGATCTGGGAATGTGATGCTTCCATTTCTGTTTCTTTTCCTCAGGATTGTTTTAGCAATTCTAGGTGTTTTCTGGTTCCAGATAAATGAGTGTAATGAAATTACAACTATATGTAGCTAAGTGACTTCTCTTGCTCCAAGGGTAGGTCTTCCTCTCGTTTTTATTGTTAAGCACGTGGTACACCCTACCTCACCAGGCTGGCCTGTACAAGGCACATGTGTTCTACAAGGACTATTAAATTTCAATTATGAACCTGTTTCTCTTCCCTCTTCTTTCTAATATACTAAATCAAGGCTAGGATTTAAGCCTAGACATAAAAAGTCTAGTTAACGGGAGTCAGGCGGTAGCACAGTGGGTTAAGCGCAGGTGGCACCAAGAGCAATGATTGGCGCTAAGGATCCCAGTTTCGAGCCCCCAGTTCGAGCGCCCGGCTCCCCAGCTGCAGGGGAGTCGCTTCACAGGCGGTGAAGCAGGTATGCAGGTGTCTGTCTTTCTCTCCCCCTCTCTGTCTCACCCTCGTCTCTCCATTTCTCTCTGTCCTATCCAACAACGATGACGACATTAATAACAATAATAGCCACAATAATAAAACAACAAGGGCAAGAAAAGGAAATAAATAAATAAATATTTTAAAAGTTTAGTTAACACACTGCATCAGTGAAATATAACACTATTCCACTTTTAAAAAGTTCTGCTTTACTTAGTAAATGTGTGGTTCCCGGACCATGAAACTCACTCTGAAAGGCTACAAATATTTAAGAATTAGGAATTTCAAGCCTTTGGGGGACAGGGGAGGAGAAAATAAAACTGGCTACCTTTTCACAATTTATTTCTCTCATTCTTTATCCATATTTGAATTTGAGAAAATCTAAGGCTTAGAGGGAACTTTTTCATACCAAACAATTTATCTCTATGAATTCGTTTTTTGTGCACTTCACATGTCAGAAACACACAATAATACCACCATTACTTGCCAGTTGCATGAACTTTGATCTCAAACAAGTCATGGGTCAGCTTCAAACAAAGCAGTAAATGTGAAATAATAAGCAACTTCCATGCCTATGATATTACGAGATTTTATTTTTCACATAGTGAACACAATGGTGTATTTTTTTTCTTTATTTTTCTGATAATTACCATGCTATAGATATTGCTCAAATTTAAGGACAGGTCTAATAACTTTGTTAAAAATGTAAAGCTAAGCATTAAAAAATTTAATATTTGATAATTTATTTCTTACTTGTTTAATAAACACTTAGTTGTTTATAATATTAAAAGATTTAATAAGAGAAAGATAATAGACAAAATTTACCCTATAATTGAATATCTACAAGTATAATAATTGAAATACTTTTATATCTATAAAACTGACCATTGTTAAGACACAGTTTTCGCAAAATTAGTCCTGAAACTGCAGGTACTAATGCAAAAAGTAATAACAGATTTAAGAACCTCCACTTAGCTAAGTTCTCTAGCAATCATACAATTAATATAAAAAATATTAAATATTACAAATTGTATATTAAATGTTAGGCATGATATTAAACATAAGACTCATCAGATAGTTTAAGTATAGATATTTAAATAAATTTCAATTCATGATTAAAAGTGTTCAAAAAGTACTAGTTTTGTAAATAATGGACTGGTAAGAATGGTATGACTATAGCATTAGATTTTTTGAGATAATAAAAAGTAAATGTAATAATAAATTATCCCTAACTATGTTTTACTCCTTTGCATACACTGCTAACCTTTTTTGTTGCTAATTATTATAGAGGGCTATATCGCCCCACCAGATATTTGTCAGGATGCGGCATCATCTAAGTTCATTTCCCACGTCTACGCTCGACCGGACCTGCCAATATACGCGGATATCTATCTTCGCCCACCCTGTCCAACGCTTGACG
Organism: Erinaceus europaeus; assembly: GCF_950295315.1. Classification (NCBI taxonomy): domain Eukaryota; kingdom Metazoa; phylum Chordata; class Mammalia; order Eulipotyphla; family Erinaceidae; genus Erinaceus; species Erinaceus europaeus. The sequence goes on from NC_080169.1 coordinate 72,125,303, forward strand.
TCAAGTCACCCAATCTGGTCCCCTATGCCTACACTGAACTTCTCTGTTCCAGACTCTTGGAAACAGAGTTGGCAGTCAGCTGAGGTAAAGAACAAACACGTCATCGCAGACCCCTGCAAGCGTCAACCCGGCTTTGACCTAGCACGTTATGACTGGGCCCTCCTCAATCGCTATCGAACAGGCCATGGCCAGTGCGCCACTCTGTTCCATCGCTGGGGAGCCAGAGACGACCCGAACTACCCCTGCGGCTCCAGACAGACTATGACCCACATAGTCAACGACTGCCACCTCTCCAGATTCAAAGGAGGTCTTGAAACTTTACATCAGGCTCAACCTGATACTGTTGACTGGCTACGGAAGAAGGGCAAACGCTAGAAGAAGAAGATAGAGGGCTATGAGTCTCCTTCATAGAAGAATCCACAAAACTAAGTACCCAACTAACATTATGATCCACTTTAATAAGTCTACTAGCTATAAGTCTCCTACTTATTTTAAAGGAATGACAGTTGTGAATGTTTAAATATATAGTTTTAGGGGGTGAAGAGATATTGTCACCTGCAGTGCCATGTGCAAAGCCCAGGTCTGAGCTTTGGTATGTCTGAGCATGTGGGAGTTGCTGTAGCAATGAAGGAAGCTTCAGTCTTGTGATGTCTCCTTTTTTCTGTCTCTCTATCTCTTATCCCAAACTAAATGAAAATAAGTGATCTGGAGCAACGAGGCCCTGGTACTACCAAAATTAAAAATCTCTTTTATATTGTATTTATTTATTGAATAGACTCTCAAAACTAGTTATGATATTGTCGCACCACTCTAGTAAACTGCCTCATTTAGTTTACAAAATTATAGCCTATAAGGCAGTTTATAACTCTTAATATTACTTGTAAATGTTGATGCTAGACAGATTTTATCTGTAGCATTCTTGAAATATCGGATCACAAAACTCTTCCATTTTATACATTTATAGCTTACCGTAAGGTATGCACAATGACAAGCCAGTAGCTGCTTACCTTTCTAGTAAAGATAGAAATTCAAGTCAAAGGTATTAATTTTTCAGATTTTCTCTGTTTAGTCTGATTGTTTGGATGGTAAAATCTGGGGTCAAAAAAGTTGACAAGGGACTACTTTTTACTCTCTTAAATGTAGTTCACAAATAACAGCATTGAAATCTTTTCATGGTTAAAATATCCATGTGTTTGAGACTGACCATCATATGTGATATGTATAATGCAGGGGCTGAATAATATTTTTACCCTTTTATGGAAAAAGCTACTGGTCTGGTTATCTGTTTTATTTGCAGAAACCTGGCTAGTAGGTCAAGCAGTTTCTTCCAGGAGTCACTTATAGTGTCTGGGGAAAGACTTTCCTCTAAGAATGGACAGTTCAGAGATTGCATAAAGTACGGACATGCTTCCAATCACAACACCCAGGAACCCAGAGGCCCACAATGAGGACACAACACACGTCTCCGTTTGAAGGATCTATGTTCTCTGACCTAAATAGACAAGCTATCCATACACACACAGAGACTGATTTATTGGGATCAAGAGCTTTGCTTACAGACTCAAAAACTCTGAACTTAATATGTCAACAAGTATCACTTCTTGGGAACTCAGTAATAGGCATCCACCATATCCCTTTTCTCTGACTCTGTTAATCATTGAGCTCTCTTTTTTCTGAATTTAGGAATGAGTCATGACTTTAATACTAAGACGGCCTAACAGAGGTCCAGCATCAGTAGCCTGCCTGGGATTTCCAGGTCAAAGGAAAAGAAAAGAAGGGGTGGTGTTGGGGGAAGTGGTGAATGACAACAACTGTCAACTTAAGAAAGGCATGTGACAAGTGTTAATGTTGAAAAATAATGTTGACCTCAAAATGACCTCACTATAGTAGTGTTTCCCTCCATGAATAACTGAGTTTGGGTTACGATCTAAAACCTGAAAGTGAGAAAGAACTTTTTTATCCAACACATTTTGAGCTTTGCTAGTACTCTATGCAACTGGCTAATCTTGATCAGGGCAACATTATGCTAATCTTTATACATAAAGCAATTAGTTCATTGAGGTTTAAGGTGAGCCTATAGGACTAATTTGCTAAGAGAGAAAAGTATATTTAAACCCTCACAGATACTGAAGGCCCTGACTTAGTAACTGCAGCATCCAACACTTGCTATTGATAAGCCTGGTTACCATTTTGTTATTTTTGAGATATTTATTTACTAATGTCATTCTAGGCATATAATTGCCTAGAAGAAAAAGCCAAAATTGTGTGTGTGTGTGTGTGTGTGTGTGTGTGTGTTTCCTAACCAAATTAGATATAAACAAGGTCACAGAAATTTAAGGAAGAAGAAAATTACATTTTTAAAGATCCAATAATCAAAAAAAAATTCTTTATTATTCTGGCAGACAAAATGATAAGAAATCAAATGAAGGCTCAGCATGTGGTCTTGTGATCAAATTCACTGTTTGACCTTAATTACTAATTTTAAAAATATATGCAGAGTGGGAGAAATTCTACAATGGCTATGCAAATGACTTTCATGCCTAAAATACCAGATCCCAGGTTCAACCTCCACACCACTATCAGTCAGAGCTGAGCAGTACTTTGGAGAAAAAAATAAAATTATATATATATTTCTTTTTCCTATGGTAGAAGAGGATGGCATTTGAGTGGAGGCTAAGATGTGGAAATGCCATTTTGTGGAGATATGTAACTATAGACCCCTGTGGCAGCAACAGTGTAAATCAGTATTTTCTCAATAAAGTGATAATAATTTTTTTAAAAATAAAAAGCCAACAGGAAGAAAAAGAGACTTAATATAATATAATATGTTTTGTTGGGCCAGGTGGTGATGCACTTGGTTAAGCAGACATATTACCGTGCATGACGACCCAAGTTCAAGCCCATCCCCACCTGCATGGGGATAGCTTCATGACTGGTAAAGCAAGTATTCAGGTGTCTCTATCTCTTTCCCAATCTATCTTCTCCTCCCCTATAAATTTCTCTCTGTCTCTATCCAATAAAAAAATTGTAAAAAAGAAGCAAAAATAAATTTTAAAAATAATAATATAATACATTTTGTAATAACCAGTTTTGCTAATGAATATAGATGCAAAAAACTGAGAGAAATGTCACCAACCTAGCCAATATTAAAATAAAGGAGCAACAATTTAAATTTACTTTAAGTATATAAGGATAGTTCAATATTAAATGATCTTAAAAGATAATCCATTACATCAACAAATTGAATGAAAAGGTGAATGTTTCTATGAAACATTCTGGGATCTAAAACATCAATGTATTCAGAAACTCAGCTCCATGGAAAAGACAAATGTGAAAAAATATTAGATAAATGGAATTACAGGAAATTGAAAAACTTCTGTCCACCAAAAGAAAAGTCAACAAGGATAAAAAATAAATAAATAAATAAATAAAAGCCGGGTGTTTGGAAAAGATAATTGTACATCACACATCTGACAAGAGATTGATAACAAACATATATAAAGAAGTTATACAAGTAAACAACATAAAGGACAGAATTAAACTAAATTAACTTAAAAGTGGGTAGAAGATCTAAATAGGTGTTCTGAAGATATACAGATGGCCTACAGACATACGAAAGAAATGTTCCACTTCACTTATCCTTAAAGAAATTCAATCCAGGGGCTGAGTGGTGGCATACCTGATCGAGTGCACATGTTGCAATGCATGAGGACCCAGGTTCAAGCCCTTGGTTCCCACCTACAGTGGGAAAGCTTCATGAGTGGTGAAGCAGGGCTGCAGATGTCTCTCTGTCTCTCTCCCCATCTACCTCCTCCTCCTTTCAATTTCTGACTATCTCTATCCAATAAATAAACAAAGACAATAAAAAATTTAAAAAATTCAAACCACTGTGCTCCTATGTGATGCTAAAGCTCAAACCCAGGCCCTCTTGTTTGGTGAGGCATATGTTTTACTAAGTGAACTATCTCCTGACCAAACGAATCATTAAATATATAGATTATCTCATTTGGAAAAAAATACATATATATGCAAAGAAAAATCCTTGAAAATACTCAAAAGTAGAGTGGCATTTGGATATGGGTTAGGCAGTGAATGCTTTCTTGGGGAAGGTGGCAAGACGGCGCTCATCTAGAGTGGTTTCTCCATGTATCTTTGTAATATTTGAACTGCTTTCTGAACAAAGAATATATAATTTTTAAAGTATGATAAGTTGATCCAGTGATTGAACATAGCTTAATATACTTTCCCAAGGAATGTTTAAATGCTAATTGATAACTGAAAAGTTTTCATCTAGGAAACAGATCTATTTTAAAAAGGTTTTCAGGGTCAATAGGGGAGGAACTTCTCAAAGCATACCAAGCTGACCATTATCTTGGGCCACCTACTCCAAACTGTTTTCAAATATATCCTGCATCATGTATAAAACACTTCTTGAACTTAATCCTTCGCTGCCAGGGTTGCAAGAAAGCTAGGTGGGTCATATTTTGCATTTGTAGAAGAATACATTAAATGTGGAGGAAGGAGTTTAATAGACATTATATAATTGGTTAACACAATTCATATCACCCCACTGAATGTATTTTTGTATCAAGGACTAATTTATAGATCAGAAAGACCCAGAAAACTCTATGTGTTGAAATTATTTGTTATATACATATCTCACGGAAAGTTAATTCAGATGATTGATTGCTTTGCACAAGTGCACTGTGAAAAATCATTTGCAGCTGGGCCGGGTGGTGGCGCACTTGGTTGAGTGCACATGTAACAGTGCTCAAGGACCCCGGTTCGAGACCCCAGTCCCCACCTACAGGGGGAAAGCTTTGCAAGTGGTGAAGCAGTGCTACCGGCGTCTCTCTTTCTCTCCCCCATCTCCCCTACTCTCTCAATTTCTAGCTATCTCTGTCCAATAAAGATAATTTTAAAAAATTTTTTAATCATTTGTAGCTCTCTAACTTTGTGCTACCAATAGAAAGTAGACATTGCATTACATAAATAACAAATTAACAATGTGAAATGAAAACATACTCTGCTTGTTATTACTATAGGCAAGTCCAGAGGGCAGGAATTAGAATAATAAATTTAAAAAAAGAATCATTTATTTGTGTAAGTTATACCATAATCTCTGAAACATTTAAGAGTTATTCATTATTTAGAAGTCCTCAAGTTGAAAATTTTTTCTTTATGTTAATAAATATCACATCAAATAAAAACCTATTGAAAGGTAAAAATTAACTGAAATGAATGTCAAGTTGAAATGGGAATTTTAATTGGAGAGTAATCTTTCTTATAGATATGGATGGCACTTTTAAGTAAACTTATCACCTCCTTTCTCACTCCTATCTCAGCCCCCAAAGAAAAGTGATAATTGCTTTAAAAGTAAAATAGATCTGGGTACACTGATAAGTATTTTTTTCCCAAGGACTATAAGTAGCAAATTTCAACACCTGATGAATCATGTTATCTCTCATCTCACTTAACAAATTTTAATAAGCAGTTAAAAATCTCTTGCAGGTTATTCATTTATCTCAGTAAAAAATGTGTGAGGCTAAAATCTGGCCCAGAAAATGGAGCAGAAAGATCAGGAAAGGGAAATTATATAACTGTCACCACAAACAGTATTCTGTTCATCAGGATCTGACTCATAACATTTTCATCACAGAAGCCTATATTTTCTTCTTAACAAAATAAAAATTAAATAATAAAAAAACACCAGGAATCTATGTAAAATGTAGACAAATATTGAGCCTCCCAAATGAATCCATTGTGAGATAGTAAAAAATGAAAAAAAAAAACTATATAAGGGTTTTTCTTTTTTTTCAGAAATGAGATTAACACTTGCAACATTCATAGAATGAACAGAAGATAATTGTGGTGAATTATATTATACTCCTACTCCTGAGAAAATATCTCACAGTCCAGGAAATGAGTTCTGGGATCTTTCCTTTATGTGGTAATATGTCCCACTGAGACTTATTATCTACCAAGTGTCCTGATTTTACACAGTACGAGTGTATATACGTTTCTATCGATTTTTGTTTACCATGTCTTCTGTTTTAAAACAGGTTTTTAAGATAGCTTTAAAAAGTACATGAAGCTCAATAAGACCTTATATATTAGTTTTGCTTATATAAATGAGTAAATAAGAAAGGGAAACATAGATATGAGCATACATGCAGCCAAAATAGGGCCAAAGAAGATACAATAATTTTACTATTAGTATTCATGAACTATAGATTTGGTGTTAAGGTTTTTAGCAGTGACCAAGAAAAGTTTATTATAAATATCTACTATACCACTATATGAGGAAAATTCTGTTGAAGCTTCAGTGTTGCCTTAAGTTACTGAACTTACTTGTTAACAGATTAATTAATTAATTAATTAATTAATTAATTAGAGAGAGAGAGAGAGAAAAACAGAGTGCCATTCTGGCACACACTATTTTGGGTATCAAACTCAGGATCTTTTTCTTGAGAGTTCAATGCTTTATCCACTACAGCACCTTTTAAGCTACTTGAGTTATACAATGTGTAATAGTAGTAGATAGAGTAAATCTAAGTCAGTATGCACACGACCATTTTTACCATAGCTTAATATACTTCCCCAAGGAATGTTTAAATGCTGACTGATGACTGAGAAGTTTTCATGTAGGAAATAGACCTAATTTAAAAAGGCTTTCAGAGTCAATAGAAGAGGAACTTCTCAAAGCATACCAAGAATATGTATTGAATTGTGCAGGTGAAATTGCTTATTTGGACAGTGTACTGCTTTGCCATGAACACTACCCAGGTATGAGCCCAACTTTTGTATTGCTCTTATTTTTTTAGATAGAAAGTGATATATAGGGAAAGAAGAGTGGAAAGAGAAGAAGAGACACCACAGCAGTTCTCCACACCATTTATGATGTTTTCCCCTACATGGTACTCCCATGTAATAACTGGGGACTTGAACCTGTGTCCTGGCACCTAGTAAAATGTGCTCTACTGCGCTAACTATAATCCAGCCCCAGGGCATATTTTTAAGTGGAAGGATGCCAAACCTCTGGGAAAGAATATTTTGAAGATGCATTTAAAAATGCCCAATAATCCAAATTTGGAAATCATATATTACAGATTGAATGCAGACCCACTGACATCAACATCAAGAAGCTCTTGTATAGAAACCTCAATAAGAAATTCAATCTGATAAAGATAAACTGGGGGTATGGATCAACCTGTCAATGCCCATGTTCAGCAGAGAAGCAATTACTGTAGCCAGACCTTCCACCTTCTGCACCCTATAATGATCTTGAGTCCATGCTCTCAAAGGGAGTAAGAATAGGAAAGCTTCCAATGGAGGGGATGGGATACAGAACTCTGGTGATGGGAATTGTATGGAATTGTACCTCTCTTATCTTGTGGTCTTGTCAATCATTATTAAACTAATAAAAAAAAAAGAAATTCAATCTGAATATGTACATTCATTTCTATTCATCTATAGATTTAGAAAATATTCCTTGGAAATCTATAGATTGAGAGAAAAGTCCAAGAATGTATATTTATATAATATCCTTAATTAACTTAGATACCAATAAGAACGTAAAGATCCATTATGGTTTCGGTTCCTTGTATTTTTTTATTTTATTTATTTATTTATTTATTTATTTATTTATTAGATAGAGACATCCAGAAGTTGAAAAGGAAGAGAGAAAGAGTGAGAGACAGACCTGTAGTCCTGCTTCACCACTCATGAAGCTTTCCCCCTGCAGGTGGGGGCCATGTACTTGAACCTGGGTCCTTGTGCACTGTAATGTGTATGCTCAACCAAGTGTGCCACCACCCAGTTCCTTGTATTTTCTATAATGTTGAAAGGATGCTTTGAAGCTGACTTAAATAATAATAAATTTATATAGTACAATGAGATATCCAGCATGAATAGAACTTCAGTGTTCATGATTTTAGTAGCTTAGAGATGTTCTGGGCCCATGTTTTTTTCTCTCTCATTGTTTTGCCTTTCACCACGTAGATTTCTTTTTTTATCTGTTTTCCCTTTTGTTGCCCTTGTTGTTTTAGTTGTTATTATTGTTATTGATGTCATAGTTGTTAGGGCAGAGAGAAATGGCAAGAGGAGGGGAAGGCAGAGAAGGGGGGAGAGAAAGATAGACACCTGCAGACCTGCTTCACCGCTTGTGAAATGATCCCTCTCCAGGTGGGGAGCCCCAGGGCTCTAACCGGAATCCTTAACGCTGGTTCTTGGGCTTCGTGCCACGTGTGTTCAACCTGCTACGCTATTGCTCGACTCCTCACCATGTAGACTTCTTTCTGTACTGAGACTCTTTAGTAATCAGAACTCGAAAGTACGTTAGTTCTCGTTCATATCCTGGAGAGATTAAATGAAATCTTCTGCCCCAATAATACAATAAGAATTATTCCTTTTGGGAACCAGATAGTGGTTCACCCTGTAGAGTGTACACATTACCATCTATTAGTACTTGGTTGGGTTCAAGTCTCTAGCTATCACACAAGAGTATTAGCGGATAGGAAGCTTCACAAGCAGTGCAACAGTGCTGTGGTATCTTCTCTATTGTTCTTTCGCTATCTCTCTATTTCCCACCCTCTACCTAAAATAAATAAACAAACAGGCCACCAGTAGCTGTGAGGAGCCCCAACATCAATCCTGGTCTGGGGGGGGGGGAAGAGCTCTTCCTTTATATATTGTTGACACAACATAACAACCCAGGTCCCATTACCAAATGAAAGCCATAAGCTAATTGCTTTAGACAGGTTACTTAACTAATCCAGGTAAAAACCATGAAATTACTATGATTGATTTAGACTAGTTAGAGCCATTCAAGGTCTGGGTCTGGAGTCACCTTCCCCTAAGTCACACAGGATTCAATTTGTGGCTGTCTGACTATGAAAAGTAGAATCGGGTTAGAATGTAAGTGAACAATCAACAAATCTTCTGGTAATAAAATCCTACCCTGATCCAGGGATATCAACCAGTGTAGACAGCACAGGTTTTGCATGTATGTGGGTTTAGGTTTGATCCCTAGAGAAAACAAACAAATAAAACCAAAAAGTAAACAAAATAATTTTATTTCTTCTTTGCATTTTATTAGAGTTTGTGGCTTTCTGCACTAACACAGTTGTTCACACATGGGTACAATTTCTTATCTACTCATGAATGATTTCTGCAAAATACTCTTACTCCCAACTAATTAGGTCCTTGTCCACCATCATGTACCAGGAACCCAACACCCACTCCATCCCACCCCTACCCCTGCTTCTCCAGAGTTCTTTGTTTTGGTGCAATACAAAACAAACAAAACAAAATTTTCATTATTGAAAGGGGAGGGTTTTGTATATACCTTGTCTCCCTATTCAGTATATATCATGCGTGCTTTGTATATATCTGTAAATACTCTAGGGGGAGGGGAGAAACATGGCCTAGAAAAGTAATTTCCTAAATGCATAAAAACAAATTCAAACTAGCGCCTTGCAGTAGCGCACCGGGTTAAGCTCACATAGTATGAAGTGCAAGGACTCGCTCAAGGATCCTGCTTCAAGCCCTCAGTTACCCACTTGCAGAAGGTCATTTCACAAGCAGTGAAGAAAACCTACAGGTGTCTTTCTCCCTCCCTCTCTATCTTCCCCTCCCCTCTCAATTTCTCTGTCCTATCCAAAAAATCGAAAAAAAATGGCCACAGGAGCAGTGGATTCACAGTGCAGTCACGGATCCCCAATGATAACCCTGGAGGAAAAAAAAAAAGGAGAGAAAGAGAGAGAGAGGGAGGGAGGGAGGAAGTGAAGAAGGAAGGAAGGAGGGAAGAATTAAAACTGGAAAATCACAAAGCAAATAAACCTTTTCCTGAGTTTAATGCAAAATATCTTGTTCTGATATGTGTTGGGCTATAGGGGTATTAGTGACTCAGTGCTCAGTGAATTTCTGCCATGTTTTAGTGAGGGAAACTTCTCTAAAAAGTGTGTTTTTTTTTTTAAGGGCCAAATATCAGTTGCTATTAGTAAATCATAAGAAATATTTTCATCAATTAAAAATCACAAATGCTTGGAGTAAAATACATATAAATAATTACTGTTCCTTTTACCATTATCTCATTGTAGGGCCTTACTCTACTTTTGACTTTGCATGAAGAATGATTTGAATGAGCAAGAGCAGTAGATATATCTGCTTACCAGCTCTTCCCTACTATTTCCAGGCCAGCTGCTATAGAATGGGCAAGCAAGCAAATACATTTCCATGATAATTATTTCATGTTATATGTTTTTATTCCACACAAAGTGTTATAGTTGACTTATGTAAAGAGATAAGCAAATAACCATGACAATTTCTGATTTAATTAAGAAACACTCTTGGATATGTTAAACTCTGGGTTGGAGATCAATGAAAGGAAAAGATAGGAATGGTATTCCAGATACACAGACTTTAGTAGACAAAGAAAGCAGCAGAATGGTGACTACCTAAGAAGATAGGAGTAAGTGGGAGGACTGAACAAAAGACCATGAGATGACTTTAAAGATAACTCAGGTAATAAGAAACCTAAGGAAGAAGATAAGAGTAAAACTAACATTTGTACCAGGCACTATGCTGAGTGATTACCATATTTATGTATTTATTTTGTTGAATCCTCACAAGAATTTAGCAAAATGAGTTTTGTCATTATCATCTATTTTCTATAGGTGAGAAAACTAAGAACCAAAATGTTAAGTAAACTGAGTATCATATAGCTACTTATTGGTAGAAGAAGTTTAGTCTAAATTTGTTTGCTCCAAATCCTGAGATCTTCCCAGTGCCTAATGTCTCCTGCTGGAAGAGAGAGAATATAATCTGATTCTTAGCATTTGGAATTGACCAGGAACTACTGGAGGGTGACTGAAAAGAGTCTACCAATATTACTTCGGTGGAATCAATGAAGGAAGCAATAAATGAATTAGTAAAAATGAACTATGTATCTTAGAAAAAAATAAAACAAAGCGGATGAAATGCTAGCAGACAGCTTGTATGAACTATTTGGTAATGGAACACTAAATAAGGTGAGTACTCACAACCAATGAATATGTGAAACAAAGATTTTACAGTAACTTCAGGTTTTATGTTTGGCTAACTGATCAAATGTTTCTGCTCCCAGTCAATATATAGATGATAACATAGAAGGTGTCATAGAAAGTGTCAGGAGTAGATTATTACTGCTACAAAGGACTGATTTTTTTCTTTTTTTCCATTTATTTTCCTTTAGGGGAGATTAATGGTTTATAGTGAACAGTAAAATACAGTAGTTGGTAACTACTTCTCAGTGTAACACTTCTCAGTTTTCCACCTAACACACTAGCCCCCCCCACACACACACCTAAGTCCTCCTCCTCTTCCTCCATCATGTTCCAGGACCTGAGCACTCCCCCAACCCTACCCCAGAGTCCTTTACATTAGTGCAATACACTAAAGTTCTACTTTGTGTTTTCCCTTCTGTTCTTATTTTTCAAGTTTTGTCTATGAATGGAATCATGTCATATTTAAGAGATAGCAATTCTTGACTGTGCTAAGTAGCACTTGAAAGATATCCTTACATATAGAACTATGAGCAATATATCAGACCTCTCACAGGAGCAAACCTATTAATTTTCATTTTACTTTTTAAAATATATTTTATTTGTTTTATTTTAGAGAGATAAAAGCAGAGAAAGATACAGACCAGAGCACTGCTCAGCTTTGGTTTATGGTGGTGCAGGTGATTGAACCTTAAGACTTTGGAGCCTCCCTCCACCCCAGAGCCTTTTATTTTGGTGCAATACACCACTCCAATTTGTTTTTATTTTTATTTTAAATTTACTTTTATTTTTTCCCACCAGGGTTATCTCTGGGTCTTGATGCTTGCATAATGAATCCGAGAGAGAGAGAGAGAGAGAGAGAGAGAGGCCCACAGCATGGTTTCACTGCTCATGAAGAGGCTGCTCTGCAGGTAGGGACCAGGTGCTTGAACCCAGGTGCTTACACATGGTAATGGTTAATTGAATGAACAACTGCCCAGCCACTGTTTTAAAATTACTATTATTTAACTAGAAATAAAGTGAGAGGACCAACTACCTCTTCAGTATATTCAGTACTAGGGACTCAGCCTAGGCACTCCTTCATATATAATTTACACTGTCCTTTCTCAGTCACCTCCCCATCATTACATTTCAATTTCCTTAAAATCGATGTGCTATTTAACCCACTTGGGGTTTGATCTAATTTGGAAAATGATTAAATTAAATTTCTCTTGTTATTTTAATTAATGACAGAGGAAAGTTTTTAATTATCTAAATTATCATTTTTAGTTTATTATATTTATTTATTTATTGGATAGGCACAGCCAGAAATCAAGATAGAAGAAGGTGATAGGGAGGGAGACAGAGAGACACCTGCAACACTGCTTCACCACCTTGCAAAGCTTTCCCCCTGCAGGTGGGGACTGGGGTTCTCAAACCTGGGTCCTTGCACATTGTAACATGTATGCTCAGTCAGGTGCATCACCACCTGGCCCCTATCTAAATCACCTTAACTTACAGTCTAAACAAACTGTGTAGTGTTTAAGGTCAATTGATGATAAGTTCAATGAAAGGCCCTCACTGTATTGAAGAAAATTTCAGTGCTGTCATCTCTTTCACTTTCTCTGTCTCTCTGCCTGTTTCTAATTAAGGGAGAAAAAAAAGTCAATTAAAAAAAAAAAACCCTAAAGAGTGATTATTCACATTATAGTATAATTCTTTGTAGTACACTATGAAATGGAAAAATTCTCCTTATATCACCTTTAAATACATATTTAGTTCACATTCTAAAGTCCCATCTCTTTCATTGCATGTATTATACTGATGTTGATTTAAAGTCTGTTTTTCTCAACAGAGATTTTCAGGGATGAGATCCTATTACCCCTTAAGAAAATTTATCTAGTGATTTAATTTAAATGGTGCATGGTAAATGCTTATTGAATGACTGCATGTTTGTAAAGTGGAAATGTAACATTTTATATTAGTACTGTTAGGAATGAAGAAGACCCTGACTCCTCTGCTTGTGTGCTGATAGATTTAAACAAGTTCTTTAACATTCTGAGTATTGTCAGTGATGTCTACGGAATAGTATTGTCATGAAGACAAATAGGAATGTGCACAAATCCCACTTGATGGTATTTATTCTATTAAATAAAGTTACAACCATGCTAATATTTTAGACAGAATTCTGTCTTGATTGTGAACAAGGAAAACATGGATAATGTACTTTGAGGATTTTTACTGCAGTAAAGGACCTTCTCTCCTAACATTCTTTAATTCACCTGCCTCATAAATTCAAACTGAAAAAAACCTCAGAAGACCCCTACTTCTCACTGTAATCAAGTGTTAATTGTAATAAAATAGGGGAAAGGCACTAGATACTAATGCTTGCTTTCAAGAATGACAGTCTTCTCCCTTTTCTCCATTATCTGTTGACATTTCCTTAAGCAACAACAACATTTCTTTAGATTCTGCAGCACAACCAGTCTGTACAATATTACTTCCAAATGATTTAAGTAAGTTTGAAAGTAAGAACAAATGCCAACATTAAGAACATAAGGTGAAAAAAAGGGTTCTCTTATGGAGTGAAGCTGGAAGGAGACATGAAAACAACCATGAGGTAGCTAGAAACTGATTTGAGCCTCAGCTTGGAGGTTTAGATAGAGAGAACAACGAACAGAAAAGCCATAATTCTAGGGTATCCAACATCAGCATCTGCAGTGAATTCTGAAAAACATTCCCCCCACAGCACAAAGATTCTTTAAGCCTCCATTCTCTCTGGATGCAATGTAGGAAAGAATATTTTTGTTTTTTAGACATTGTCTGAAACGTATTTTTTAAGACAATGTGCTAGCATGCCCTTTGGAAACAAAGATTAACTATAGAACTAGCATGAAAGTCACTGTTGTTTACATATATGTCTAGGCCATGCTACAAAATCACTACTTATGACCTTGCTCTGAATTCTGACCAAAGGACCAAAGTGTGTGTGGGGGGGGATCAAGTGGAGTAAAAAGTGTGAGGGAGGAGATCACAAATCTTTGGCCATTATGATTCTGAATTGGCAGTTGTCTACCATTAACAATGAAGTGGACAACAAGTTGAAACAGAAATTAAAATAACTACAAGTTTATTCCAACTAAAATATTTTAATAAAATCTATAAATCATATTAAATCTTATTTATTGGATAAGACAGAGAGAAATTGAGAGAGGAAGGGAAAACAGAGAGGAGGAGAGAAAGACAGAAACCTGCAGACCTGCTTCACCACTTGTGAAGCAACCCCCCTGCAGGTGGGTGGGGAGCTGGGGACTCCAACTGGGATCCTTATGCCAGTCCTTGCACTTAACCCACTGCACCACAGCCCAGGCCCCTCATATTAAATCTTATTAATACTGTATATACTATCATTACTGGTATTTGAAGTCTTTAAAGGAGTTCTTTTCCCCTCCTTCCATATCAAGGATGATTGTTTTCTTTCACTTGGGTCACTGAAAAAGAAAATAAATAATTATAAATAAATAATGGTTATGCAAATGACTTCCCGTGCCTGAAGCTCTGAGTTCCCAGTTTCAGTCCCCAGCACCACCATAAACCAGAACTAGGCAGTGTGAAAGTGTCTCTATGTGTTCTTCTGTGTCTCTCTCTGCATCTATCTAATCTGTTTCATTAAAATAAATAAATAAATAAGTAGGGTAGCTCTTCAGAACCCAAGTATTAGAGTCATACAATCACAGGATAGAATCTAATACTACCACTTACTAGCTGGCTGTGTTCAGTAAATTAATCCAACTTTCATGCCTCATGCCCCTCATATATAATTGGCTATGATAAATATGACCTGCCTCATAGGATTATTAGGAGCGCTGTACCTGATATGTGTAGATTCAATAAATGAGACCCATTCATGTTTAGCATACTTCCTAATAATATAGTAGAAAGTCAGAGGGCTGCTATTTAGTTGGGTGAAAAAGTGCCTTGTTTTGAAATGATACACCAGGACATGAGGCACAACAGAAAAATGAGCTCCCATCATGAGTTACCAGATGACTTGGATTATTTATTGGAAGGGAACATAGGAAAATGGCAGCGCTACCATTTCTGAGAAGCACAGAAGTGTGAAAGAACATACATCACCCACACTGTAAGTCCTTGAATAGTTATTTGTGTGAGCTACAGATTAAGTTTAAGTATTTTGCTTTTTAACTTTTTAAGCTTTTGAAGGATGGCTTCCAAGTGAGCATGGTGAACTCTAGCCCAACCCTTTCCTTCAGGGGATTTGAGGGAGTGGAGCTTTGGACTTGGGAGTTTAGCAGAACATTAAAGAGACTGTACATCTCTTCCTTATGCAGCCCCAAGGCAGAGATGATCATTTCTTAACTTAAAAGTCATTCATTTCAAGGCACTTCTGATTCATTTTATATTTGAATTTTGTGGCCTTTACTTTTTTGTAGTCTACATTTACTTTTTTCTTTTTTTAAAAAAATGTTCCCCTTTGTTTTCTCTCTCTCTCTCTCTCTCTCTCTCTCTCTCTCTCTCTTTCTTTCTTCTCTCTCTCTCTCTCTCCCTCTCTCAGAATGCAGTTTTGGTTACAACTTAGTGCGTTTTTGAAATTGACAGATAATGGATCAACAAACTACTTTTTAAAAGCTATCTGAAAAGTATTTTTTGAAGTGAAGGATACCACTTTGCAGCATGTACTTTAGTCATTTCTTTAACACATGTTATTTAAGAAATGGCAACATGTAGGGTATTTTTTTAAAAAGCTTTTTACCAGAAGGCTCTTTGAGTTGCTTTTATTGTTGTGAGCCCATGGGTCCAACTTACTGTGTCAAGCCCTGAGGTTGCAAGCTGAAAAGAATGACTCAAGATGATTTAAGAAATTGTAGGAGTCTGAGCACTGAGTCCAGGCACCTTAATTCAAACAGTGAATGTACATGAAAATGACCAAGATTTTCTTCAGCCATGGTGACTTTCCCAAAAGTCCATTTCTAGAATGTAGGGAGGGGCCTGGGAATATTAATTTTATAGAAACTCATGCATATTTCTTTTAATTATCTCAAGGCAATGGTCTACTTCAAAAACTGACTGATTAAATTCAGTTCAAAACAATAAGAATAGTAAGTCTCAAATTATGTTTTATAGTAAGTCTCAAATTATGTTTTTTTTCTTTTCATTTTATTGGCATGGTTTAATGTTATAGTACAGTTGTTGACACATGGGTACAATTTCCCTTCTTATTATTACAGATATCTGCAAAACACTCTCGCCCCTAACTTAGGACTAACAAAATCCTACCAGTCCTCTCTTTTCCTTTCTCTCCCCAGAGTCCTTTGCTTTGGTGTACTACACCACTCCAGTGTTTTCCCTATCTCTCTCTCTGTCTCTTAAGTTCTGCCTATGCCTATGGGATCAACTGTTTTTTTTGTTTGTTTGTTTGTTTTTTTACCAGACCACTGCTCAGCTCTGAGTTTTAGTGGTCTGAACCTGGGACTTTGGCACCTCAGGAATGGGAGTCTCTTTGCATAACACTATGCTATTTCCCACACTCCTGTCCCTCTCTTTTTTATTCATCCCACCTAACACTATTCCTTCAAACTCTTTCCAAAGTGAGGCAAAGATGTGGAATATTTTCTTCCACATATTTTAATTCCTGGTCTAAAATTCAAGTCCTTGATCCATTTTGATCTGATTTTTGCGCATGTGGTCACCAACTTTCAATTTTCTGCATATAGCTGTCCAGTCTTCCTAGCACCACTTGTTGAAGAGAACTTCTTTACCTCATTGATTGGCTTTATCCCCTTTGTCATGCATTAAGTGGCTGTATATGTGTGGGCTCAAATCTGGGCTCTTGATTCTGTTCTCTTGAGCTGAGTGTCAACTTCTTTTTTTAAATTTTTATTTATTTATTTATTCCCTTTTGTTGCCTTTGTTGTTTTATTGTTGTAGTTATTATTGTTGTTGTTATTGACGTCATCATTGTTGGGTAGGACAGAGAGAAATGGAGAGAGGAGGGGAAGACAGAGAGGGGGAGAGAAAGATAGACACTTGCAGACCTGCTTCACCGCCTGTGAAGCGACTCCCCTGCAGGTGGGAAGCCAGGGGCTCAACCGGGGATCCCAACACATGTCCTTGCACTTTGCACCAAGTGAGCTTAACCCGCTGAGCTACCGCACGACTTCCTGTCAATATCTATTCTGGTACCATGCTGTTTTAATTACTATTGCTTTGTATAAATTGAAGTTTGGGAACATGATATCTCAGTTTATTTGCTTTTTGCTCAGAAATCATTAGCAATTTGTGGGGGGTTTTCCTATAGTTTAACACAAATTTGGGAGCAATTTGTTCAATTTTCCTTGATGAATGTAATTAAATTACTATGAATATTGTATCTAACTTAGAATATCTATACTTTTTTTTAGTTGGTCTTGGTTCGCCAGCATTTGATTACATAGCTTTGTCAGTTTTGCCTTTCTCTTTGCTACATTTTTTTTTCTTGTTGCTGTTCATGTTCCTAGTTCTATGCTATCTCTGACCACCAAATTTAGAGTCAAAGTTCCTTTCCTTTTTTTTTTTTTTTTAATGTGGGATTCTATTCAGTAGTCCTTGCAATGCAGTATTGGTTGTGATGAATTTCTTCAGTTGCTATATGTTTGGATTTTTACTCTTCCTCATACTTGAAGGATAATTTGGCAGGACAGAGTATTTGTAGTTGACAATTCTTAACTTTTAATACTTTGAATATATTATCCCACTCCTTCTTTGCCTCTAGGTTTTGTGATGAGAAATTTGATGAAAGCCTGATGCTTCTATGTCTGGATGTCAGTTTCTTTCTTTCCCTAATGGCCTGAAAAATTTTTTCTTTGGGGAGTTGGGCGGTAGCGCAGTAGGTTAAGTGCAGGTGGCACAAAGCACAAGGACCCGTAAGGATCCCGGTTCGAGCCCCCAGCTCCCCACCTGCAGGGGAGTCACTTCACAAGTGGTGAAGCAGGTCTGCAGGTGTCTATCTTTCTCTCCCACTCTCTGTCTTCCCCTCCTCTCTCCGTTTCTCTCGGTCCTATCTGAGAATGATGACATCAATAATAACTATAATAAAACAAGGGAAACAAAAGGAAATAAAAAAAACAATTAAAAAAAATTTTTTTTCTTTGTTCTTTCTTTTGGATAGTTATACTCTTGTGTGTTATGGTGTGGACCAGTTTGGATTCAGAAACTTGGATGTTTGTTCAGCTTCCTGGATGTCTATGTTTTCACAACACACAAGTATGGAAATTCTTCTGCTATGATTTATTTGAGTGTGTTCTCTGCTTCTCTCTTGAATTCTTCATCCTTAAGTATATCAGTAGTTCTGACATTTATTTTTCTGGTTGAGTCTGATATTTCATGGAGAATTGAGTCTGATATTTCATGGAAAATTGCTTCCTTTTTCTATTTCTTTTTTCCTCCAGGGTTATTGCTGGGCTCGGTGCTTGCACCATGAATCCACCGCTCCTGGAGGCCATTTTTTCCCCTTTTTGTTGCCCTTGTTGTTGTGGTTATTATCATTGCTATTGTTGATGTTGTTCGTTGTTGGATAGGACAGAGAGAAATGGAGAGAGGAGGGGAAGACTTAATATTGATTTAACTGTTTCTTTCCTGATTCCTAGCTGCATAGTGAATTCTGATTGAAGTTATTCTTTTGTGTTATTTAGTTTCTTAGAGAACTTTGTTTCACGATCTTCTTTTGTGTTTCCTTACTCCTTAGTGAAATATTCTTTCAACACGTGAATATACTTCTCGATATTATTCTTAGATTCTTGGGAGAGTCCTAATGATGGGGTTTCTGTAGTCCTTCTTTGATAGTTTCTCTATGTCTGTATTTTCTTGGAGTCCTACTCTTTCATTTATACCTGTCTCATTTGGCATGTTTGGTAGTTTGTTTCTGTAATGTTTTATGCATTTCTTATGCTGGGTATTTCTGGCCAACAGGTGGTGTTATTGTTGTGGTCTCTGGGTTTCACTTTTTTTTACATGTTGCATGGTGAAGGGGTGGGGGCTGGTGTTAGGGTTTTTTTTTTTTCCATTGAGCTGTTTTGTACTCTGTATGGTGCATTTATATAGTTCCTCTGTATACCCAGTTGCAGCAAATTAACTTTATGTTTTAGCGACAAACTGGACTTCTTTTGATCACAAATGTTCCCTGCTTTTTTTTTTTTTTTGGTGTGTCTTTGCCTGTAGGTTAACACCCTGAGGTCCTGGATTAAAAGGTTTTAAGTTTCCTTCCTTCACAGCCAGACTGTGTGTTGCCTTGACTACTGCTGTTCATAGAGGGAAAATAGCACCCTGCTCTGCTGGAGTTCTACTTTTTTGTGTCTGGTTTTAGTTCTACACCCCTTCTCACCCCCAACCGCTTGCAAGCACACACCTGAGGCTGTGGTGTTTCTGCAGATGTCTCAGCTGCAGTTAGTGAATTTAGTTAAATTTGATGGTTGTAGGTATTTGGTTGTGGGGGAAAGAATATTATCTAGTAGCTGTTACTCCATGGACGTGCCTCCTGGAATTAAGTCATGATGCATTTTGCATAGAGAAAAAAAAATTACGATTTCTCTGACAATTCAATTTTTTTCTGCCATGGTCTTTGTGCATTTGAGCTTGCTCATTTAGTATGGTTTCTATTTTTCAGCCAGCAGGTGGCACTGTGGCTGCATTTTTTATATGTATGTCAGGGTGGAAGTGGGGGTTTGGGGGGGAAATCTACTGCATGTCACTAGGCAGATTTAGTGCCCATGCCTATTGACTGGCTACGGAAGAAGGGCAAACGCTAGAAGAAGAAGTGCCCATGCCAATAAAAGAGGGTCTTGCTCCTGTGTTTCATTCTGCATTCTGATCTCTGGGAGCCTGTTGCCACAGCCTGGGCAGGCCACATGGCTTTAGTTTTTGGCCATGTTTTCCTCTGATAAATTTCCCACATTCTTGTAGTCAATACTAAAGTTTGCTGCATAGCTACCAAGATGGCACTGGATATTAGCACAGGTAACTACTCATGTCTTGAGAATTTTTCCCTCCCTTCTTTTCTATTTTTGTTATTTTTGTAGTGTGTGTCTATCAGTATATATTGTGCTAGAATTTAAAAATGGATATAGTTTCAGTGTCTGAAGAAGCTGCACCAGCTTTACCAACTAGAGCCACTAAATTTGACTCTGAGTACTGCATAAAGCCAGAGGCTGCTCAAATATTCATCTTTTGCTCAATAAATAAATCAATCTTGCAAACTAGTATTTTTTAAAAAATATTACTTGCTACCATGACACCAACATGACTTCCCTGGGCAGATGACCTCACCAATATGTCCTAGAAGCCCACCTCTCTAGAGCCCTACCCTACTAAGGAAAGATAGAAACAGGCTGGGAGTATGGATCAACCTGCCAACATTCATGCCCAGCAAAGAAGCAGTTACAGAAGCCAGACCTTCCACCTTCTGCACCCTATAATGATCCTGGGTCCATGCTCTCAGATAGATAAAGAATAGGAAAGTTTCCAATGGAGGAGATGGGATGGAGAACTCTGGTGGTGACAATTGTGTGGAATTGTACCCCTCTTATCCAATTGACTTGTTGTTCATAAATAAAGCAATAAAAATTTACTTGTATATTTATCTTAATGACAAATTTGTTACATGATAACATACGTACATTTATTATAAAAATTAAATATTTTCTAGAACAAGATAAATTCGTGAAAATAATGACATAGTTTTATATATTTGCAAATCTCTTTAATATACAGCTCAATATAAAAAGACAATTATAATATCTGACTTTGCATTTAGTCTCTAAATATGTCATTTTGGATTAAAGTACATGAGGAAAACTAGCCTCACACAGGTATTTAGCAGGGCAAGAGTTACATTAGTAGTTTCTTTATAATTATGAATATTATATAATATTACAGCAAAAATTATTAAGTAGGAACTTCTGACAGTCGAGATGTGAAATATAAAACCTCATCAATGAACTTTTTTATACTCTACCATATTAGAATGCACTAGTATCACTTATATTTTACATGCTGTTTTTGTAACCCCATTCCTGATTTGGTAACATCACAGGTACTTGATTGAAAAATATTGTTTCACTAAGTTTTGCTGATATTTCAAATATTGATGTACTCCAAAATATAATATTTAAAAAAAAAACATTTCAACATTTTCACTTCCAATTTTATCAGAAAGTCTTTAAGAATTGAGTAGTCAAGCTCATGGTGGCAGATATAAGCTTTCCAAAATAGTAATTTTCACCCAAGAACTTGGATTTTATCACTGTCAGTATATCTATAGCTACAACCAATACTGACTTGTCTCATTTTGGCAATCTAAAAAGGCATATTTTATATGTTTTTTAATTTCTCAAATTGAAATGGTGAAATAATCTATAAATAGTAATTAGTTCTGTTTATGACTTAAACATTGTTTTACTTTGAGATATCCACTAGACTTTGGTGTTTTTTGCATATTTCCTTTTTTGTTTCAGATTAAAAAGACATTTAAATGTTAATATTTTTTACTATTCCATCATGAATATAATAAAATATACAACTTACTTAACTGCAAGTGCATAATGGTGAAGAAGACAGTGACTAGTAGTGCAATTTAACACCATTGCTAGATTAAGCTAAAGTACCAGCAGCATGTTTTATATTATTAAAACAAATGCCAACTGAGCAGAAAAAGCAAATGCACCGAATCTTATGAAACTAGCTTTTTTTTTTTTTTTTTTTGCCTCCACGGTTCTTGCACTAGAAATCCACTGCTCCTGGAGGCCATCTTCGTTTTTTTTTTTCTCTCCATTGTTGTTGTTATTGCTGTTATTGCTGTTGTAGTTGCTGCTGTTGTTGTTGGATAGGACAGAGAGAAATCAAGAGAGGAGGGGAAGACAGAGAGAGGGAGAGAAAGATAAACACCGCAGGCCTGCTTCACTGCTTGTGAAGCAACAGCGCCCCCCGCCGGCTCCCCGCCTCCCCCCCCAGGTGGGGAGCCGGGGGAGCTCCAAGTGGGAGCGTTGCAGCGTCCTTGTGCTTCACATTATTTGCTCTTAACCCTATGGACTACCGCCCAGCCCCCCATGAAACTAGTTTTAATCTTGTAGATCTTCTCAAAGTGTTACCAAAACTCCCAGGATTTATAGAATACACTTTAAGAATCATATATATACATTTATAGTGGCACAGTGAGTAAACATAACCATTTATTTACTTTAAGCCATCTTCAAAAACCTTGTGTTCTCAGAATTGGTAATCAGATTAAGTATATAAGTATGTAACATAAGACGAAACTGTTTCTAAACTGGATGATAATTCAAGTGATAGTTGCAATATAGAAAGGATTCATATTCACTATTTTACTTTTGGTCCTGTTGAAGAGAAGGGAGCAGCTAGCTGGGGCAATTCCCCAGTTCTCTCCTGTGGAGTTCTAGACTGACTACTGCATGGAAGAATCACAAGAAAGCTGGTCATCTTGCGAGGAAATGAGCATTCATTGGGGAAAAGTAAAGACAGAAAAGGAGAAGAAAGTATAAGCCAAGTAGGCATATAGACCCAAGAGGCGGGGGAGGGGAGACTAAGGCGAGAGCTTTCTGGCTTTCCAAATTTTATAGTCGCTTCAGGGGAAGGGCAGAACCTTCAGGGGATATGTTTGAGCCTTTGTTTTTTAGGTGCTCACATCTGCCTCCATCTGCATTTTTGCAGTTAGGTAGGCAGGGAGCTTTGGTGCAGTGTTGTCCGTAGGATATGCAGACACACTGGGCTTCCCACCCTGCCTTTGGTCCCTTCTCCCAGGTTCCTGCAGGGGGAGGGATGCTGCTTCCTCTAAACTGCCTTCCAACAGTCCAATACAAAATGAAGAATTAACAAAACTTAGCCGGATGTTTGGCCACGGTAGTTCTTGAGGCTATTTCATCACAAAGGGAAACATATTCCTTCTTAGGCAGCCATGCAATGTATACCAAAAGCTACAAAGAAAAATCTTCACCCCTGGCCATAAATGTTCTGAATATTAGAGATTAAGGGAATTACTACTGAAAATATAACAATGGAATGGGAAAATAAAATTAATGCCTCTTTGCCCCCTAGGCGTCCATCTGCCAAAGCCTGGATATTACCTTTTGTATGCCTTTCTCCCTTCAGACAAAAAGATGGTAGGTAAGGCGCTTGGAACTAACAGTTAAATTTAAATAGGCTAAATATTCCCCATCTAGTTATGAATTTCTACCCCACCCAAACTGTAAGGATCTTATAACCCTTCAATCTGATACAACCTGGAAATGTTAATATATATTTTCAAAACTGAGAGATGTTTAACGACTGCAAATAGTTTTCAGATATTGTCTTCAGATTGTGATTACTGATTTGGAGGGAAAATAAGAGTTCTGGGTGCCAGTGCCTTCTCATCTACTCCTTAGCTAGTTGTACAACTTTAAGCGGGCCTCAAATCTCTTATCTCTTAAATATAATGAGAGGACCTAGACTCTAGAATGCCCAAAATTCTGGGATTGGGAGGTAATTAAAAACTGTTATCTAGGTCAGCTCACTCTTTATTAAGGCAAAAATGGTCACTGCTAATTTATCATTGTCAAGTGCTATTTTTGTAAGTGTTAATCACTTATCTTTACTCATTTATTGGATAGAGACAGCCAGAAATTGAGAGGGAAGGGGGTGATAGAGAGGGAGAGACAGAGATATA
This sequence comes from Erinaceus europaeus, assembly GCF_950295315.1. Lineage (NCBI taxonomy): Eukaryota > Metazoa > Chordata > Mammalia > Eulipotyphla > Erinaceidae > Erinaceus > Erinaceus europaeus. Next base: position 72,149,039 of record NC_080169.1, read on the forward strand.
CTTGCAACACTGCTTCACCACTTACAAAGCTTTCCCCCTGCAGGTGGGAACTAGGGGGCTTGAACCCAGATCCCTGCACATTGTAACATATATGCTCAATGAGGTGCACCACCACCCTGCCCCTTGTCCATAATTTTAACAAGAAATAGTTAATAGTCATTGTAGACAGTTCTGCTTCTTCTTCTTCTAGCGTTTTCCCTTCTTCTGTAGCCAGTCAACAGCGTCAGGTTGAGCCTGATGTAAAGTTTCGAGACCTCCTTTGAATCTGGAGAGGTGGCAGTCGTTGACTATGTGGGTCATAGTCTGTCTGTAGCCACAGGGGCAGTTTGGGTCGTCTCTGGCTCCCCAGCGATGGAACATAGCGGTGCACCGGCCATGGCCTGTTCAATAGCGATTGAGGAGGGCCCAATCATAACGTGCTAGGTCAAAGCCGGGTTGACCCTTGCAGGGGTCTGTGATGAGGTGTTTGTTCTTTGCTCATCTACTGCTACCTTGCTACTCTGTAGAGAACAAAGAAAAAAGAAAGAAAGAAAGAAAGAAAGAAAGAGCATTAGGCAGTGGTTGGTGGGAGTGGTATGCAGGCTCCTACCAGCAGTAGTAGATGAGAGGCTACTCCAATGTGTCAAATTATCCTGTAAACCATTATTTTCCTGATACAATAGTTTGAACAAAACAAAAACAATAATAAAGCATAAGAGAATGGGGGAGTGGGGATAAAACAAACAGAGACACACACACAGAAAGGAAGAAAAAGAGAGAGAGAAATAGACTGAGAAGAAAGAAAAATTGAGAGAGAAATAGACTGAGAAGAAAGAAAAATTTAATCAAGGGGAGGGAGTGTGTCAAACTGTTGCTTGACTAAAATTATCTACTTCAGAGTTCTTGTGATGTGGTGGAGGAAGGGTTATCAGAAATCATACGGAAGGCTATAGTACATACAGATATACACAGACATATATAGTGTATAATTTTGGGGGGCTTAGCTCAACTCAATGGCTTTCTGCATTCATCTAGTGTTCTTATGATTAAACAATGTTGCACGAAGCCTCTTTGAACAAATTTGCATCTTCTTAACAGACACTGTTGCAGAACTGATATCTCTCCACCCTATAAAGAAACAGAAAGATAAAGTAGGGGTCAGGACATACATAACTCATACCATGCAAGTCCCAGGGTACAAGAAAAGGCACTACGCAGGGTGCCAGCAGTGGCACAGCGGGTTAAGTGCACATGGTGCAAGCACACTGACCAGCATCAGCATCTGGGTTCCAGCCCCCGGCTCCCCACCTGTAGGGGTGTTGCTTCACAGGCAGTGAAGCAGGTCTGCAGGTGTCTGTCTTTCGCTCCCCCTCTCTGTCTTCTCCTCCTCTCTCAATTTCTCTCAGTCCCCCAACAACAACATCAATAACAACAATAATAACAACAACAATGATAAACAACAAGGGCAACAAAAGGGGAAAGAAATGAAAAGAAAAGAAAAGAAAAGAAAAGAAAAGAAAAGAAAAGAAAAGAAAAGAAAACAAAAGGCTCTAGTCGGAGCACTATGAACATCTCCATAGATGGTAGAACAGTGCTATGGTACATTTCCATTCTGTCTTTCATGATAATAATAATAATAATAAAAAATTAAAACAAATGCAAATAAATTGACCATGGAGGCTACTTAGTGGTAATTTTGTCCATGCACAAACACCAACATTGATTGCATTTTTTTTTTAAAAAAATAGTAAATTGTTCAAAATTAGGCAACTAAACTGAAAATCAGTGCTTGAACTTGGGTTACTAGCAAATAAAGTCATACTCTAATTCCGCATCATATACTACCTTCCTAAGCTCAGAGAAGAAGCAACCAGAACTATATATAAGTCTGTGCAATTCCATTCTTAGATTTAGAGACTTAAAGCAAGGTTAATGTTGAAGGGGAGTGAGAGGGAACAGGGAAGATCCCCTGGACACATCATTCTTGACTTAAACTGTTCTCAACATAGAAGAATCACAAAGAGCCAGTCATGTTTCAGGGCGTTGAGCATTTATTGAGAGACAGTATGGGCAGAAAAGCAGAAGAAAGTACATGCCATCAAATCAGTAGATCTTAGAGAAAAAGAACAAAGGTGGTGAAAAAGAGGTCTTGGGCTTTTATACTTGCTTCTGGGGATGCTTGGGCCCCTAAGGCAAGGTGCTGGAGCCTTCCTCTTCAGATGTTCACATCTACAACTATTTGCATTTTATGGCTGGACAGGAGTGCTTGTTGTAGGAGACACCTCTAACTGCTTTTGACCATTTCTTTGCCTGACTAGTGTGCATAGGAAGAGGTTTTCTTCCCTAAGCAGACCCCTAACAATAGGAAACAAAATAAAGACAAAAAAAAAAAAAAAAGGAAGAGAGAAAAAAGGAGAGGGAAAGAGAAGAGTGGGGGAGGGAGAGAGAATAGAAAGAAAATTTTAAAAGATGTAAGTTGATAAATGATTAAGGGAATCTGGGGGGGTGGCAGATAAGAGAGATAAAGTTAGCACATAATTGTATGTAGCCATTATTCAGCCAACACATAGTGAGTCAATTTATTCCTAGTATTTAGTTATTTATTCCTGGTAGTTTATGGAGCTAAAGTTTTATGTTTCACACAGCCACATGCATTCACCAAGGTATTGTTTTTTCTTTACCTTAAAGGAAACAAACCCTTTAACTATTTATATCCCTTAAATATTTGTAATAATTCAGGAACAATTGCACCAGGTGGTAGGTAGTGCAAGCACCAAGCCTCCAAGCCCCATAAAAACCCTGGGGGCGGGGCAGGGGGGGGACAAAAAAGAACAGTCTTCAATGACAGTCTTTATTTTCTTCTCTAGTACAGATTATTTTCTACTGGTACATGGGTGGTTCAGTGGTACAATTCACACCTGCCAAAATATTTTCTTACAATGGCTGAGAGAGAATGTGGGCACTGCTCAAGGCATTGATTGGGGCAGTGATTGCTGAGGGGGGGGGGGAGAACCAGGGTTTTTGTATCATCATCCAACTCTGTAGTACAAATACTCCCACTATGACCAGTTTCAAGCTAGTTAGGTTCCCAACTAGCTTGCAAAGTCTTGAATAGTTAACATATGACTCTTATAAGCACAGAAGAGCTGGTTCAGGCACAAGTCTATAAGCACCTTGACTCTGGATGTTAATGGAAACTAGGAGCAGACTCTGACTCTCATATGAACAGCAAGCTAATAGTCACAGTTACAGTCACACTTTCAAAAATGAAATGTTTAGTTTCCTAAAGAAGAGATACACACGGCCTACAGACATGTGTGGAAATGTTCCACTTCAGTTATTCATTAGAAAAATGCAAATTAAAACTACACTGAGATATCATCTCACACCTGAGAGAATGGCCTACATGATCAACATACCAGGAAATGACAGGTGTTGGAGAAGTTGTAGAGAAAAGGGATTTCTTCTACATTGCTGGTGGGAATGTCAACCGGCATAGCCCCTTTGGAAGACCAAATAGACAGTCCTTAAACAAATAAAAATGAAAATTAACTTATGATCCAGCAATTTCACTCTTGGGCATTTATTCAGTGGACACTCAAACACTAATTAGAAGAGATACATACACCCCTATGTTCATAGCTTCATTGTTCAAAATAGCCAGAGTGGAAGTGGCCTAACTGCCCAGCAACAGATGACTGGCTAAAGAAGTTATGGAATATTACTCTGCAGTCAAGAAGGTAACATTGTATCCTTTGGGACAGAATGGATAGAACTGGAGGTGTTAATGCTTAGCAAAATGAGTAAAGAGATGAAAAACAACTACCAGATGGTTTCTCTCATATGTGGACTCTAGAGATCTGATTTACATGAATTTGCAAAAAAAAAAAAATCCAAACAAAACAAAAGCAAGCAAACTGTAAAACTGCGAGAACTATGGTGGTTATCTTTGGGAAGTGGTTGGTGGTGGTAGGTGTGGTAACTCTCAATACCTTCATTTTCAGGAACTATACATTGTAACCTTACAATCTAGTAACATACTATTAATAACAAATAAATAAGAATGAAAGGTTAATCCCAATTCCAATTTACAGACAAGTATACCACTCAGAGATATTTTTTGATTTCCCATGACCACATAACCTGAAGATTAGATCTCTGAAGTTTGCACTTTTATCCCATTCTAAGGCAATGATTTCTAAATGTTACCCTGAATTCAAGATACTTGAAGGATTTGTGGAATCACTGATGACCTACTTCAAGACTGATGACCTACTTCATTCCTACTTCAAGAGTTTCTGACTCAGTCTGGAATAGGGTCGCTAGAACTGCATTTCCAGTCTCTATTAACAAGAAGGTTAATTCTGTGGTAGGCAAATGTGCCTAAAAATTCCTACTCCTTTACATACATGGTCTGCATAATCTTCCTCTCAGTGTGGGTGAGACTATGAATATAAAAGAATTTTACTTCTATAATTAAACTATGCTATAAGGCAAAGGTGAGGGAATCTTGCAATGTAATTCAAGTCCATTAGCTAGTGACTTTGGGTTAATAAAAAGGTATATTATTCTAGGTGGACTTGATCTAGTGAATCAATTAAGATAAAGGAATAGAATCTCTCTAGGGAGAGAGAAGTTGAGAAGATTCCTTGAAGGAATGAGTTGGTCTGGGTTTTTCTTTTCTTTTCTTTCCTTTTCTTTTCTTTCCTCTTCTTTTTTTTGCCTCCAGAGTTATTGCTGGTGCTCAGTGCCTGTACTATGAATCCTCTGCTCCTGGAGGCTGTTTTTCCCTTTTTGTTGCCATTGTTGTTATTGTTATTATTATCACTGTTGTCATTAATGTTGTTGTTGTTGTTGGATAGGACAGAGAGAAATCGAGAGAGGAGGGGAAGACAGAGGAGGGGAGAGAAAGATAGACACCTGCAGACTTGCTTCACGGATTGTGAAGTGACCCCCCTGCAGTTAGGGAGCTGGGGGCTCAAACGGGGATCCTTATGCTTGTCCTTGCACTTCAGGCTATGTGCACTTAACCTGCTGTGCTACAGCCTGACCCCAGTCTGGGCTTTTCAAGGTGAAAAGTGTCTAGTGAGGGCTTATAAGCACAGAATATAATTAATTTAATTTAATTTATATATGTTGGTCAAAATACATTTTTAATTTTCAAAATAGTGGGTTCTGTTGTAACTAATCTCATGCAGAAACAAGGTCTGCTCAGTGTTACATATAAAATAAATAATCACAGTAGCTGTTTAGTTTTAGATATATAGAATATATAACCTAAATGTAAAACACCAAAATATTAGACACATATATTTAATCATTCTTCATAAGCATTGAAACCTGGAAAATGAATCATTATCATGCCTAATTGTTGTGCAGCCCAAACACATTGCAGTTACTCTAATGAATTGTCTGTATATTTTATGTCCATCTAAAACCATGGAAATTCTCTATATTCAGACCCATCACCGATACAGTTTAAATATAAACAAAAATCAAGTCCTCCAAAATATCCATGTGCCTTTAAAAATCATGAATTCTGAACTTGGTACATACATACGTACATAATCTTCTATCTTCATAAAAACCAATCAAAGGAGTGGACTTAAAACCCTGCTTATCAAAACATCCTTTTCCAAACCCATAGTAATTGAAAATAGGCAGTAGAACACAATGACCTTTTAAAAGAAGGGTTACAAATTCACACTTAATATAATATACAATATAGTCAGTAATCCAATAAGTAACTATAAGCTTTATAATGTACAATTCATTTAAATGACTGAACTGTTCAGTGGTTAAGGAGACTGTTACAGTTGACCCCTCATTTATCTCAGTCAGTTCCAGAATCTATTGCATGAATAAGTGAATTTCTTCTTTTCTTTGGTTTTTTGTTTGTTTGTTTGTTTGTTTGTTTGTTTTTACCAGAGCTCTGTTCAGTTCTGGCTTATGGTGGTACAGGGGATTGAACCTGGGACTTTGGAGCCTCAGGCATGAGAGTCTGTTTGCACAACTATTATGCTATCTACCCTCCAAAGTGAATTTCTGTGAAGTAGGATTCTTTATTTATAAATCGAATATTTTCATAGAGCATAGAAAACCTGTTTACACCTTCTAAATGCAGTTTTAACATTATTAGAGCCGTCTAGACATGAAATATCACTCCTTTAGTTTTGCTTCCTTGTTGAAAGAGACAGTAACCATTGTATGGATGTTCTTTTCATCTTTGTGTATGGAGTGAATGGTAGACTCATTCAAGTAGTTATGGTGGGCAACCTCCACGATTTTCTTGCCATCTCTGATTATATCCAAGAGTTTCACCTTCTTCTGGGTGGTAATCATCTTCGAGTGCATAGTTGCATCGTCAGAAGGCACACATTTAGGCAGAAGCAGTACATTTAAGAGCCATTGTGGGGCTTAGATAAAAGTTCTCAGAAATCGCAAACACTTAAGAGAACAAATACGGGGGAGTTGGGCTGTAGCGGTTTAAGCGCAGGTGGCGCAAAGCACAAGGACGGGCATAAGGATCCTGGTTCGAACCCCCTCCCCCCCCCCACCTGCAGGGGAGTCGCTTCACAGGCAGTGAAGCAGGTCTGCAGGTGTCTATCTTTCTCTCCTCCTCTCTGTCTTCCCCTCCTCTCTCCATGTCTCTCTGTCCTATCCAACAACGACAACAACAATAAAATAACAAGGCAACAAAAGGGAATAAATAAATATTTTTAAAAAATTAATTTAAAAAAAGAGCAAATACGCTTCTGATACAGCGATGTAGAAGCGCCTGTATAAGAGAAACACACTCTCATTGGGTTGGTTTCAGCACACCTGATTTCAAAGACGCACAAGGAGCGATTGAGCAGCTGCACCTGGGTGTGATTGAGCAGCTGTACCTGACACTGAAGGATTTGCGGGGGTGCTCAAATATATAGGCTTACAATCTATACATCCAGCAATTTTAATCGTAAAACAGGTGTGTATAATTGACTCAGACACCAACGGAGTGTGCTCTGTCTCAATCAACTTAAAAAAATTATATTTATTTATTTATTTTCCCTTCTGTTGTCCTTGTTTTTTTTTGTTGTTGTTGTAGTTATTGCTGTTGTTATTGATGTCGTCGTTGTTAGATAGGACAGAGAGAAATGGAGAGAGGAGGGGAAGACAGAGAGGGGGAGAGAAAGATAGACACCTGCAGACCTGCTTCACCGCTTGCTAAGTGACCGACCCCCCCCCCCCCCCCCCCCCCCGCAGGTAGGGAGGTAGGGAGCCAGGGACTCAAACCAGATCTTTATGCCAGTCCTTGCGCTTTGCGCCATGGGCGCTTAACCCGCTGAGCTACCGCCCGACTCCCTCAATCAATTTATTAATGAATCTATCTGAAAAAACTGCAAAAGTTTTTTCACTTCAAAGCGCGAAGTGGTGAGGGATGACTGTGTGTACCAGAAAGATATATATTTTTTTCTGGTTTAGTAAAAATATAAAGGCAATTTGTTCAAATAAAAGCCATCTTCACTATGTGTGCTTGGTTTTCAGGAAATATGACGGTTTCTAAAATAAATTTCTAAAATAAAAATTAGAACAGTAAGTATAATGGAAGCTGGGTTTATTTGTTGAATGTGGCACCAGAGATGGAGTTCGGGGTCATACACATGTGCTCTTCCAGTAACCCATGTGCTGGGTTCCTGAGTTGTATTTTGGCATCCTGAATTTGAAGATTCCTGAAGGCGGCCTGAAGTTTAAATGGGCAGTTAGAAATAAAGAAATGAACATCAGAAACGGGCATAAAGAGGCTATAGTTGAAAAGTGAGCATTACTGAGATTACCTTGAGACAAAAAGGAACACAGAAAATCTTTGTAGAACAATTACATTTAGGACCCAACGTTTCTTTAGAATAACTTCCATGCTGATTTGTTGTAAGCAAAGAAATATCTGAGATTATCTCCTACCTACTATGAGTTTTACACACTTCCAAATATCCAAAGTGTTAAAAAAATTAAACTGGAGAGCCGGGGAGGTAGCATAAAACTGTGCAAGGTTGAGACTCCAAGGTCCCAGATTAAATCCCTAGCGTTAGCACAAACCAGAACTGAGCAGTGCTCTGGAGAAAACTAAACAGGGATGTTAAGAAGGTTTTGCCATTATAACGACCTCTAGCAAGGTATAAATATGTCTTTTGGAATATCTTAGAAAAAAAAGTTTTTGGACTCCACTCCAGAATAAAATTTACCAGTATTCCATTCTAGCAAGAGTCCTTCAGGGAGATTTTGGACCATGGTGGAAGTAAAAAGTTAGGTGGTAGAGACTCTCATTACTGATCACAAAGTGTAAAAGAAGTGTTTTCTGGTCCAAGCTATCAAGTCACCAGAAAGAAAGAAAAAAAAAAGTCTATTTAAACATAGGCCAAACAACAGAGTTAACAGATTTATGAACAGACCATGTTGATAAAATGTTCTTAGAGCAGAGAAAGATTATTTTCTGGAAAAAAATGTGTTCATTATTTGATACTTCACCATCAAAGTCAGAGTTTATATAAACATTTGAAAACAATTATAAAAAAGGAGTGGTGACTGAAAATCATTAATTAGTACTTACTTTCTCAAATTCTAAAGCTAGACAAAATCCAATTTTATCACAACATGGTAAGAGTTGGACATAAACCAGACCTCATGGATAGTATTTTTCACATTCATTCTCCAAAAGTGGGAATTTTACAGGGTATAAACCCCTCAAATTTTGAAAATAAATCTGACATACCTAAGCCTAGAATATTGCACATTTAAATAGGATGTGAGGACAGAATTGTCCTCATTATGAATACTTGAAACTTCTTTGAGCTTTTATTATAGATATATCAATACTCATCAGTCTTTCTCTTTACGTTGATGCTGTTATTGTTATTATCGATATCTTGCAGATAATAATTCACTGAGCAAAATGAACTTTATAATTGTACAACATATCTAAGAAAACTAAAAGGTACATTTAGGAAAGAAAGACCTGAAAGTCTACTAATTAGTATATTTCTTTTTTTTAATTCTTATCTGTACTATGAAGAGTTAAACATGAAAACTTTTCATGTGTGCTATAACATACATTTTTGTATAATTTCTATAATCATATTAATAACCCAAGAGCTTATCTATTTAAATTCACTAAATCAGGGGAAAATATTTTATCAGTTAGAAATGTACACTTTAAAAAAGCTAGAAACAACAAATTTCTGGAAATTTACTCTACTTGAAGGAGTGGTCCATACCAGATTTATAAATATTTCTGTGTTTTTTTCTGTAATGTTTATCCAGTAAAGTTGACAATTAGGTATCTTAATTTATTGAATAGATTTTTCTTTCCTATTGGCAAAATTACAATCTGCCACAGTTAGGGTAAGTGTAAGTGCAAGGTGTAAATGACTGTGGCCAGCTCACATTAACTTTACAAGATGTTATATAAGGAGAATATAACCATAATTATTAGCCTAAGCACCAACCCCTACTAATATTTACTTTGTGTACTTTCTTTTATGCTAGGAACCATGCTAAATCATTATTTCAAATTAATTATCTATTACTAATAAAAAAATTATTTCAAATTAATGCACAACTTATGCTTTTATTAATTTCATGTTAAATGTGAGGTTAGTAAATCACTTCACATTATACACCCACTAAACTTAACATCAAAGAACACTCTCCTATGCAGTGAGAAAACATTTATAATAACTTTGAAAATTTTAAGGTACATTCTAGTATCAGGTCTGTTATCAAAGCAAATATAGCAGAAGCCTGAGCAAACGGAAAATAAAAAGGTTTAGAGAAGATACTAAGTACGCATACACTGTTGCTTTATTTTATTTTATTTTATTTTATTTTATTTTATTTTATTTTTATTTAAGAAAGGATTAATTAACAAAAGGGGTACAACTCCACACAATTCCCACCGCCCAATCTCCATATCCCACCCCCTCCCCTGATAGCTTTCCTATTCTCTATCCCTCTGGGAGTATGGACCCAGGGTCATTGAGGGTTGCAGAATGTGGAAGGTCTGGCTTCTGTAATTGCTTCCCCGCTGAACATGGGCGTTGACTGGTCGGTCCATACTTTCAGTCTGCCTCTCTCTTTCCCTAGTAGGGTGGGGCTCTGGGGAAGCTGAGCTCCAGGACACATTGGTGGGGTCTTCAATCCAGGGAAGTCTGGCCGGCATCCTGATGGCATCTGGAACCTGGTGACTGAAAAGAGAGTTAACATACATAGCCAAACAAATTGTTGAGCAATCCTGGACCCAAAACTTGGAAAAGTGGAGAGGAAGTATTAGGGAGGTACTCACTGCAAACTCTAGTGCACTTCTGCTTTCTTACTTTGGTGCCATACTCCAAACTCAGTCAATTTCTGCTTTGCGTTTCTACTTCTTTTTTTTTTTTTACATGCATAACATTCCCCAGATTCCCATTTAACAATACAACCCCCACTATTTAATTCATCATTTTTCATGGACCTGTATTCTCCCCACCCACCCACCCACCCCAGAGTCTTTTACTTTGGTGTAATACTCCAATTCCATTTCAGGTTGCTTTAAATACATTTAACACTTCCCCCTAAAATTTTTATTCCAAAACATAAAATCTGTGTATGTGACTTTCATGAGGTCAGGAAGAAAGAAAAAGTTGGCAGGAAAAGGGAGAAAAGCAAATGTCTGAATTTCCAAGAATCTAATAATGACAGCTAACATTCACAGAGTGACTACCCTACAATCCTGTGATGTAGAATTATTATTCTCTGCATTGTATAGATGAAATGCCAAACCCATGAGGTTTCTGGGAGAATTAAAAAAGTGGTTAAATAAGTAAAACATTTAAAATAATTCCCAGCACATAGTAAAATGCTCCATGAATTTTAGTTACTATTGTTACAGGAAATACAAAGTTCTCCTTTTTATGTCTGTAGTGTAGTACCTTTACCATAGACAACTTACGTCACAGTTTACAGCTGTCATTTGCCTTTCTAATTTATTTTTGTTAGTAATATTTCATAGTAGTATGTATATCAAAGGAAAGGACCATGTTAGATTCATTTTGCAGGTAAAGAAGCAGCCTGGCAGACTAAGCAGTTCATCTGAAATTCTGTGATTTGATTAACAGATGGAGCAGTGGTTATACACTAACAATAGAATATAATGGCATTAAAGCTCCTCTATCTGACTTACCTGTGTCAACTAAATTTGAATCCAGCATCTTCAGCAGTCTGGGACTAGAATGCTAGATTTCTCAGCTGAACTTAAATTGCTGATCTGTTATTTACCCAACTAGTTTTTCTCTCTCTCTCTCTCTCTCTCTCTCTCTCTCTCTCTCTTTTTTTTTCCTTTGTGTTTCTGGGTCTTTGTCTGCTAGCAGTCATAAAAGTTCTATATAATGACAGGTAAGGGACTAGGAAAAGATGCAGGCATATGAAATTTGACACTAGAAAGATGTACTCACCCCACAAGATGCTTCAAACAAAGCATTTTTCTGGGCAATAAAACAATAATAATGAAAGAAGCCTGCCTCATGCCAATGCTAAATTACTTTGGCCCCAAAGTCATGTTGCTTCACCTTATAAAAATAAGTGTGAGTTGAAATCTAAAATATACTTAAATTGTTAGTTTTAATAGTTAGACATTAAGAATGTGCAAATTCTGAGGTGTGAGGGCAGTGACTTTATATACATATGTATGTATTTAAGTCTATATACAGAAATTTAGACCTCTTTGATTATGGGTCTTACTAGCCTGTAAGTCCTGGTGGAAGGATAAATTTCTGGAAAATAATTCTATTAGAATTGGACTGTACCAGATTTGTGGACCCATGGCTTTTGTAGTTTTCCTGGAATGTTTGTCAAGTACTTTGGCCTCTAGTTATTTAGATAAAGTTACTAAACTAATCTAAATTTAATTTCATTCCCATTTAAAATCACTTTTGTTGTAATCCTAAGTATATCTACTAAATGAATCACTTCACAAAGCAGTCATGACTGATCCCTAATATATATAAAGTGTGCATATGTGAGAAAAAGAGAAAGAGGTAGATGATAGGTAGATAGATAGATAGGTGGAGTAGGTTGTTTGGTTCACTGGGCTTAGATGTCTAATAGATCCCTCTCTCCATCATCACTGGTCACTTCCATCAGGAATGTCATTATAATGTCATTATAAGATGTAGTAAACAGCTAATTGTAATTATATATTTTCTTCAAATTCGGGAGCTACTCCTGCCCTGATCCAGATTTCTAGTCCTATTCTCAGTTCTGACACTATCTTCCCAGAAAATATTTTTAGTCCACCTGTAGGTTAGCTATGAAGCACCAGCAAAAATTACCACAGTTATGAATCCTTAGAAACATATCTAAAGTGGACTTCCTAGCTTCCTTTCACCCTAAAATCCCTATTCCTAACTGCTCTATTCCTATTTTTTGGTTCCTGTTTATTAAACATGTCCTGCTTTACATCTTACTGCATTTCAGCCACCAAGTTGCAGATGATACTACAATTTAGTGGCTGAAATGGAGTTGAACCCAGGAAATTTGATTGTAAGTTAATATGTTTTACCAATGCATTACTCTACCTTCCTTATAAGAAACATGAAATATGTAAAAGTCCTTACTTTATCAGTTACATGTTGGAATGTCTGTCAAATTGCAATCACTAATGAAAATTTTGCATATGCAATTTAATTTTTGCATCAAATTTGTGCTCATAATGTTATTAACTGGTCAGCTAAGACAATTCTTGTCCTGAAGTGAGGAACAAGTCAAAGAAGTTGTTTTCCTCTACACTTGTGTACCCCAAATTCTTCCAAAGTACCCATTCACTCTTATCCTGGTACTCATCTATAGTAATAGCCTTTTCAGAGACTTCCAAAGAAGACATGTTATGCTCTAACTTGTATTGAACTAAGATAACTGTGAAATGGGAAAAACTCAAACACACTAACAAGTCTTAGACCCAAAAGAGTCTGGGTAAATTTAATTGTGCCCTATCCTGCCTCAACTACCATAGTATGAAACTAACTATTTTTATCTACTCAACCACATAATAAATACACTTAAGTTGGGGCTGGTCGGTGGCACACCCAAATTAAAAAAAAATGCATTAGTTATTTAATAATGATTAATAAGATTGTAAGATAACGGGGGTATAGTTCCACACAGTTCCCACCACCAGAGTTCCATGTCCCATCCCCTCCATTGGAAGCTTCCCTATTCTTTATTCCTCTGGGAGTATGGACCAAAGATATTTATGGGGTGCAGAAAGTGGGAAGGTCTGATTTCTGTAATTGCTTTTCTGCTGTACATGGATGTTGGCAGGTTGATCCATACCCCCACCCTGTTTCTATCTTTCCCTAGTTAGGTAGGATTCTGGAGAGGTGTAGTTCCGGGACATACTGGTGAGGTCGTTTGGTGAGGGAGATCAGGATGGCGTCATGGTAGCATCTGCAACTTGGTGGCTGAAAAGTGGCAAGATATAAAGCAAATTGTCTGATAAACAGGAACACAAAGGTAGGAATAGAGTACATGAAACTAGGGATCTTTGTGTGGAAAGAAGCTAGGAAGTCTCTTTTAAGTTTGTTCCATGTAGCTTATGACTTTAGTAATTTTTTTGCCTGAACTCTATAGTTAACATGCAGGTGGACCAAAAGTATTGTCTGGGAAGATGATGTCAGTGTTGAGAATATTAGGGCAGAGGGTAACTCCCAAATAGAGGAATATATATATATATATATATATATATATATATATATATATATATATGATTAACTGTAAATCAATCTGACGTAGGCCCCAATCTATTCATGGCACAGCCAATTTGACATGCACAAATAGCAGTGTTCATGACCTTGGTCCCCACCTGCAGATGGGAAGTTTTAAGAGAGGTGAAGCAGTGCTGCAGGTCTCTCTCTCTCTCATCCCTTCCACCCCTCTCAAATTTGCTTTGTCCTATACAATGAAAGAAAAAAAAGGAAAAAATGATCACTGGGAATGGTCAATTTGCTGTACAGGCACTAAGCGCCACCAATAAATCTGGAGGCAGAGAAAAAAAAAAAGACATCAAATACATTCAAGTCACTTCATATAACTACCTAAAATCTGTATAAAATAAAAATAACTCATGGGATGATCTCACTCATAGACAGAAGTTGAAAAATAAGAACAGAAAGAAAACACAAAGCAGAACTTGAACTGGAGTTGGTGTATTACACCAAAGTAAAAGACTCTGGGGTGGGGAGAGGCTTCAGGTCTTGGAACATGATGGCAGAGGAGGACCTAGTGGGAGGTGAATCGTTACATGGAAAACTGAGAAATGTTACATATGTACAAACTACTGTGTTAGTTGACTGTAAACCATTAGTCCCCCGATAAAGAAATTCTTTAAAAGATTAAATAAATAAAAATATCTCAAATGATGTTTCTTAAATTTCATAAATATATTTTCACTATTATATGTATTTTATGTTCTACATATGAATATACATATTTACTGTTGTTTTTTTTTTTTTGGCTCCTTTGAGTTTCTTAGAAAACAAAGATGGAGGTAGCTAGGATATTTTTTAAAAAATAGCAGTCTTGCTCATCAATTGTTACTCTTTAATCTTAACAAGCTCAAGGCCTTGTGAAACAACAAGGAGGGGATGATTTCCAAAATATATTGGAAAACAAATCAGTATAAATTCATCATTAGGTATTACCTGCAAGCAAATGAACAAAACCTCAAGCTCTAGGACTAAAATAATATTGAACTATCAGATGTCAGATCATTTCCTGGGATTCCTTAGCTGAGAAACTTACTTGTCTCTTCATGCAGATCAAACACTCTTTGAGTAGAGCACATTATGCTTCCCTTGCCTGTGTAGTTCATGATTACCATAATAGGACAGGCAGCTCTCTAGCTTCACTATGACGAACTCAAGTGATGAGCTGGTGGGGCAACGTTCACTAGCATCATCAGTCATTGTCTGGAGATTTATGCTCTGCATCTAAGATCAACAGTCTGGTGAACACTGATTATTTTACTGCTGAGCTGCACCATCTGTCTCCACCTAGGAATTTTAAAGATTTCCTAGATAATGATCCTGGATCATCTTTTAAGGGACATTATCAATGGTCCTCCAGTCCCTGTTCACTAAAGCAAAACTGATATAAGAATGCTGGCCAAATGTTAAATAACTTATCCATGAAACTTAAGGTGTTTTAAAAAAGTTTAACTACAGAAAAAAAAACATTTGGAAATAAAATATTTCAAGATTAAATAAGAGACACCAAAACCTACTTTACTTATACATTTATGGATGTAAAAATGTAGATTCTGAGTACAGTATAAAAACTTCATTATGCTGGGTATAGTATCTTTGGTACTTTTTTAATTTAAACTTTGTTAATTTGATAGGACAGAGATAAAGTGAAAGGGAAGGGGAATAAAAGAGGGAGAGAGACAGAGAGCCACCTACAGCACTGCTTGGCTGCTTGTGAAGCTCTCCTCCTGCATGTGAGGACGGGGGGTTTGAATCCAGGCCAGTGTGCATGGTAACATGTGCACTTAACTAGGAATGACATTGCCTGGCCCAGTCTTGATGTTTTTGTTTGTTTGTGTGTTTGTTTGTTTTCCTAAAAATCACCATGTATCTTTGAAGTTAGATTAGGGCTATGTGAATAAGCTTGAATAAGGGGCACATTCAGAGCCAATCAGCTTGGATTGGCTCTGAATGTGCCCCTTCCATACTGAGGTAAGTAGGAGATAGTATACCTTCTCTATCACTCTTTCAACAGAGGCAAACTTAGCATGTACAGTTATCATAAAAGATTGAGGATTGCCTGACCAACAGTGGGATGTAATGAGAGGGAGAAATAAACATGTATTATGTTAAACTCTTGAGACTTCAAAGTTATCTGTTGCAATCAATTACTTTGAATAATACATTCACAATGTCAGATAGTATTGCAGCTTCCCCAAGAGCAAACCTCATTTTCACTAACAAACTGGACAAAATTCAGGAAGAAAAGTTCTGATTTTATCAAAAGTATACAAGAACTCCAGTTATTATAATTTTATGACATTGCTTCTAAAAATTATGTTGCTCTCAAAGCTCTTTTTTTCCCCAAAAATCAATTTATACCTTTATTATTTTGGAGGATGTGGGGAATCAAGATCTCTTCCTAGTCATTATTATTTCAATCATATACAATTTAAAGAGAAAATTTGAGTACTCTAGACTACTTGCTCCAAATGGCCTCCAAATTATGTTAAACCACTTTCCCTGTAGGAAATTTTATGTCAAATATACCCTTTCTCTATCTTTTTTGGGGTTGGCCCCATCATGTTAACTCTTTGAATTCAAATGCAGTATGGATGAGGTGACCAAAAGAAAAGGGCAGGAGAACTCAAACTTTCAATAAGCTGCCTTTGTGAGCTATCTGCCCACCAAGAATGACTTTTATGGGGAAATCTGATTGTCACTCCAGAAGGCATCTGTCACATTATCTTAGTCACAAGAGGTGAAGCATAATGAAGTAATTGTTTGCAAGAAGTCCTTGGCCAGGCACTACATTTGATGACCCAGAATTAATGATATTGTAAGGGAAGTAAAAAGACTGTGGTGTATGTTAAGAATGCTGCTTATAACTAACTCATCAAAAGAAATCCTAAGATGCAACTATGGGACCTCAGGAATATAAGTCAGTTTCTTATCTAACTCTAGGTGAAAACATCTCTACTTTTACAGATGTCTCCAAATGTTTTCCCATTATTCACTAAATTTTTTGTTTATTCGTTTTTTATATATTTATTTTCCCTTTTGTTGCCCTTGCTGTTTTTTATTGTTGTAGTTATTATTGCTGCTGTTGTTGTCATCATTGTTAGATAGGACAGAGAGAAATCGAGACAGGAGAGGAAGACAGAGAGGAGGAAGAGAAAGTTAGACACCTGCAGATCCGCTTCACTGCTCGTGAAGCGATTCCCCTGCAGATGGGGAGCCAGGGCCTCGAACCCGGATCCTTACGCCAGTCCTTGAGCTTTGCGCCATGTGTATTCTTTTTTCTACAATGGCAGTCTTGCTGCTGCATTAGGCAATATGCCTTTATGAGACTAAAGAACACAGTGACTAAGGAATTAGCAATTTTATGAGGTTGGCTGAACATGGGAGTAAGTATCTCCCCCTCCCTAGGCTTCTATGTTAGTGATGAGACATCTGCTGGATAATAATCCTGGGCTCTCTCACTCCTTTTTTATAATTAAGAAAAGGAGGAAAATTTTATCTACTGGGTTATTTGAGGAACAAAGAATGTCACTCTTAGTTTAGACCTTCTTACTTCTCTCTTTTTTTTTTTTTTTTTTTCTCTTTATGTATTTGTCCAGTTGCAGACAACATATACCAAAGGTAAGCTTACTGATAAAGGGTCTGCTGTTTGGGGGCAACCATAGTTTTCCTATGCTGCCTGTTATTGGTCAGATTCTAGGACCATTAGGAAATACTTTCTTGTCACACTCTTAAGTTACTTCCTTCAATTCAGTTACTTCCTTCAATTTGTCACCAGTAAGATGTATATTATTATCTTCGTTTACCTGATTCCTTTATCTCTCTTTTTTAATTATCTTATATTTTTATTGGATAGAGATGGTCAGAAATCGAGAGGGAAGGGGGAGTTAGAGAGAAGAGAGACAGAGATACCTGCAGCCCTGCTTCACCACTCACAAAGCTTTCCCCCTACACGTGAGGACCGGGGGCTCAAACCTGAGTCCTTGTGCATTATTGTAACATGTGCACTCAGCCAGGTGTGCCAACTCTCTGTTGCCTTTATTTTGGTTCAAAACTTAGTGTAGAGAAAAGGGTACACCAACTTAGGTTAGAAATTCACCATACACACTAGAGGAATTTCTCTCTCTTTTTTTAAAAAATATTTACTTATTTTATTTATTCCCTTTTGTTACCCTTGTTGTTGTTGTTATTGATGCCGTTGATGGATAAGACAGAGAGAAATGGAGAGGGGGGATACAGAGATGGGGAAAGAAAGATAGACACCTGCAGACCTTCTTCACAGCCTGTGAAGTGAACCCCCCTGCAGGTGGGGAACCGGGTGCTCAAACCCGGATCCTTATGCCGGTCCTTGCCCTTTGCGCCATGCGTACTACATCCAGATTCCCAGGAATTTTTCTAAAAGATATTTGAAAAGTTCCAAATGAAAAATGAGTCATAAAGTATGTTCTATTATTTCTTTAATAATATTATTTTTCCATTTTGTTTTACTTCCATAAAAGTCATACTAGTAAATTTACTATTTTTTATTTGCTATTAAACTAGTTCTCATTTTGTCAATAATATTTTTCTTCCCAAGATCCCCTTGTTGTTCTGTAATTGTTCCATTCCTATAGTACTTTATCCTTAATGTATTAATACATTTTATTAGTTCATTAATTTCAATAATTATCATGGAGAAAATTTAAGAGGTAAAAATATATAGTGACAAGTAAGCTCTCCCACCTAATTCCCAGCCCCAGAGACCACCTTGTAATAAACATATTATAAATTCTTCAGAAATTTTTCATAAACTTAAAAAGCATACACTTAAAATATCTTTAATCTCTTCAGATATATGGTTTCTCGCTTTTTTTTTCCTTTTTCATTTCTCTTCTCTTTCCTAAGTGATCTTGTGTTTATTGAGAACACTGTCTTTCTGTTGGGCTTTACATTTTATGATTCTGATCTTCTTCACACAATTTATTGTCTGTTATATTTAAAAGTGGACTAGACAGCTTTTCCTCTATAGCAGATATGGGTTTTCTCCTGGTGCAAATGTTTGTCTATTTTCTTGATCATTCTCACAATTAAGTAGAAAAGTTTACCTGGGATTTATGAATATGTTTATATGTGGTGGTTCTGGTGATAGAGAATGGCAGGAGTGAACACAAATTTATTTTAGAATAAGTTATGAGGAGTTAATCTTTATACTGGAAACATGAGAAATAGAAGGGCCAGAACCCACCCTGCTGTCCTAATTCTCTGGAGGAGAACAGATCTTCTGTGTTTACACAGATTTCTAATTAATACCATGTCTTCCATCTCCCATCTCACTCCCACCTTCCACCCTGCCAACTGCAAGTCCAGAGTCCCTCTGGATTTTACCTGGCAACTAGGCTAATTTTACATTATATTTTTCGCTTTTACACAGGACTATCTAGGGCCATTGTTTTCACCAATATATACTAGTCATTAGTATCTTCTGCCATATGAAGTTTCTCTTCTGCTGGTTGGTAATCCCTTCTAGCACACTGTTCTTAAGGAATTCTCGATATTGATAAATAATCAAACTTAAATGTATTTAATAATGCAAAAGGATAGCCCATGGTGGGAGTGGTGGAAGATATTTCTCTACAGAGGATATTTTCTTTTTTTCTTTTTTTTTTAATTTTTTCCCCTTTTGTTGCCCTTGTTTTATTGTTGTTGTAGTTATTATTGTTGATGTCATTGTTGTTGGATAGGACAGAGAGAAATGGAGAGAGGAGGGGAAGACAGAGAGGGGAGAGAAAGACAGACACCTGCAGACCTGCTTCACCGCCTGTGAAGCGACTCCCCTGCAGGTGGGGAGTGGGGGGCTCAAACCGGGATCCTTAGGCTGGTCCTTGCTTTTCACGCCACGTGGGCTTAACCCACTGCACTACCACCTGACTCTCCAGAGGGATATTTTCTAATGTGAGAAGATTATCAGTCCATTCCTGTGGATTTGAAGATACTTTTTTAATGATACCTTAGAACCGAGGGAGCAGAGGAAATATTACTTATATTAATTTGTTTCTACTTCTTACTCTCCATTTGGAATACTGGCACTTTCCTGAGAGATACCTAGCAACTGTTTGTTCCAGGGCTTCTCATTTGTTTTAAACAAGGAAAACATACTGGAATTATTATATCTTTCCTATAAACATGGCATCACTCAGTGGTTGCTGCACTTTGGGTATCATGTTTTTGTCCTCCTTTTTTATTTGGAGGTACATTATTCTCTTCTGCTAGAGAGATCTTCACTCATTTAAGCTCTAGCAACACTATAAAATTAGAGAGAAAAAACCTCCAGAACTTGCAAAACAGATGATTAACAGTAATGCTGTGGCCTTATTAAGTTAAGGATATCACGCTGTTTACCCATTCACACGTACTTATTGATTTAATGTTTTGTAAATTTAGCTCTCTTCGGTCTCAGCTGATGTGTGGGTGCATAAACCAACCAGACTGATATTTATGCCATAAGTGAGAAATAACTTGATAATTTATGAGTGGTGAAACCCAAAGTCGAACAGGTTTTCCCTTAGGAAAGAAAAAACATATGTGGCATATTTTAGACAACTCTCTTCTTTGGATCTTTCATTTTAAGAAAGTATATGCTTTCTGCTGGTGTCATCAAAGGAAAAATTAGACAGTTTGGTCAGCCTATATTTTCTTCTCTGAATCATTTCTAAGAAAAACATGGCTAAGAAGTGAATTGTTTTTTTTATGTCTTCTTCTTCTTCTTCTCCTTCTCCTTCTCCTTCTCCTTCTCCTTCTCCTTCTTCTTCTTCTACTTCTTTTTTCTTTACCTGTACAGAGATTGGGCCAACACTAATAATGACATATTCTGGGAATTCAATGGCCACATCTGATTTGTCCAGGTGTTGTTCTTAAGTGACTGATCCATAAAGATGTCAGCCGGAGGGATAAATTATAAAATAGGTCTTATCTTTATGATATGATTATCTCCCTCTCCTACATGCCACCATGCAAGACAAGAGGTCTCTTTTCAATTGTAAACTACAGAAGTCTGGGGAGATAGCATAATGGTTGTGCAAAAGGCTCTCGTGCCTGAGGTTCTGAGGTCTCAGGTAATTCCCAGCACCATCATAAACCAGTGCTGAACAGTGATTCTGGTCTCTGTCTCTCTGTATCTCGCTATCATTAAAATAAAGTAAATAAAATATATTTTTTTAAAGTTTAACCACAGAAATGGGCACAGGAAGTTCTTCTAATAGAGAAAAGGGCAATCAGATTGAGGAGGCCATGTGATGGGACAGTTGTTTGAAGGTCTTTTTTTGGAAAGTCACAAGCATATACGTATTACATATATATGAATGTTTGAACAGTATTCATGTCTACATATATGTACTAAACCATGAGAGGAATGAATACTGAAAGTAAAAAATGGATAAATCTGCCAGACAGTCCCTTCCACCACATCCTTGCTTTAATTTCCTTTGAAGAAGCAACCCAAAGGCACCTGAATTAAAGTATATAAGTTCAAGTGAACATAAATTTGGTGCAAGACATAAATTACTCTGATTATATTTATTCATTTATCTTTATGGAAAAGAGAGAGGATTTGAAAGTTGATAAGATGGTTCAAAGATTGAAACTGGAAAAAGAAGGTGAAGTACAATGCTGGTCCATAGTAACTCTAGAAAACAGTCATGTTCACTGATGATAATGACAATGATTCTGTCTTCTTGGATTTATTGGATTAAAGTTGCTTTACAAGACAGTCTGGGTTTTAGGGGTTCAACTCTACCTTCCAGCAGCTTGTATATTATCATACCACATGCTCACCTGGTCTGGGGCTTTATTTACTGACAAATTTCTATTTCCAATTCCTGGGAATAACTTTCTATTGCTTTGGGGTTTTAGTTCAAATGGATAGAGATTCTACTAAAATAGTTCTCTTAAATATTATAGGTGTACTCTATGAATTACATTAGATTTCAGCTCTCTTTTAAGAAAAAGCTACAACCTTGAATCTTTTTTTAATAAATTATCTTTTATCAGCTCTGTGATAATCTTCCAAGAATTGATAAAGACCCATTGCTTAACTGAGAGTTCACGAAGCATACCTTATGAGCTTTACCAAAGAGTCTATGAGTGTCATCTTTAAAAAAATTTTCATTATCTTTATTTATTTATTGGATAGAGATGGTCAGAAATCGAGAGGGAAGGGGGTGATAGAGAGGGAGAGAGACACCTGAAGCCCTTTTTTGTTTTTTGGGTTTTTAAAAATATTTATTTATTCTCTTTTGTTGCCCTTATTATTTTTTTAATTGTTATAGTTATTACTGTTGTTGCTGTCATTGTTGGACAGGACAGAGAGAAATGGAGAGAGAAGGGGAAGACAGAGAGGGGGAAAAAAAGATAGACACCTGCAGACCTGCTTCACTGCCTGTGAAGCTACTCCCTACAGGTGGGGAGCTGGGGACTGGAACTGGGATCCTTATGCCAGTCCTTGCACTTTGCAACCTGTAGCCCTTCTTTACCACTCAAAATGCTTTCCCATTGCAGGTGGGGGCCGGGTGCTCCAACCCGGGTCCTTGAGCACTGTAACATGTGCACTCAACCAGGTGAGCCACCACCCGGCCCCTATGAGTGTCATCTTAAAGCATTCTGAGGTTTTAAAAAAGGACCTTACAGACCCATTCTAGATTTGATCTTTGCCTTGAAGCTATTCTTGTTTCAATATTGTTTTTATAAGTGGTTTTATAATGGTTTACAAAAATATAAAATTACAGCTGTATAGTCTCACTCACCACCAAGTTCTGTGCCCCTTCCTCTGATAATCACCATAGTTCTCACAGAGTGTGAGGGCTATTTTGGTTGATTTGTTTTTGTAAATTTATATGCTTTATTTACCTATATTCCAGATACATTTTTAAAAATATTTATTTTCCCTTTTGTTGTCTTTGTTGTTTAACATTGTTGTGGTTATTGATGTCGTTGTTGTTGGATAGGACAGAGAGAAATGGAGAGAGGAGGGGAAGACAGAGAGGGGGGAGAGAAAGACAGACACCTGCAGACCTGCTTCACCGCTTGTGAAGCGACTCCTCTGCACGTGGGGAGCCAGGGGCTTGAACCAGGATCCTTACACTCCTTGCACTTTGAGCCAGGTGCGCTTAACCAGCTGCGCCACCGCCAGACTCCCAATACATTTTTTTTAAACCAGAGGACAGCTCATCTCTGGCCTATGGTGGTGCAGGGGACTGAACCTGCGACTTTGGAGCCTCAGGCATGAGAGTTTCTTTGCAGAACCATTATGCTATCTACCCCTGCCTTACCAATATTACACATAATAGCAAAACTAAAATATAATCACCTTAAGTTCTATTTTGTGTTGAAAAATATAATATCTTTTCTTAACTGCAGAATAGTATTCTACTGAAAAATATAATATATTACATATTTATTTGTAATTTTTGTATCTAGTCATCTGTCAATGGGCATTTAGGTTACTTCCATATTTTGGTCATTGTGAATAATGCAGCCATAAACATAGAAACGTATATAGTCCTTCAACTTAATATTTTAATGTTCTTTGGATATATTAACTTAAGAGTAATTGGTCATTTTATTTTTTTATTGCCGCCAGGGTTATTGCTGGGGCTCAATGCTGGCACTTTGCTCCGGGGGCTAATTTTTCCTTTTTTTCCTAATATATATATATATATACAGAGAGAGAGA
This sequence comes from Erinaceus europaeus, assembly GCF_950295315.1. Classification (NCBI taxonomy): domain Eukaryota; kingdom Metazoa; phylum Chordata; class Mammalia; order Eulipotyphla; family Erinaceidae; genus Erinaceus; species Erinaceus europaeus. Next base: position 72,172,495 of record NC_080169.1, read on the forward strand.
GAGATACACCTACAAACGTATGTCATCACTTGTGAAGTGTGCCCCCTGCAGTTGGAGACTGGGAATCCTTGTGCATGATAAGGTGTGGGTTCAACAGGGTGTGCCAATTTAAGAGATACTTTCATTTCAAATCTAAAAAGTCCAGTTTTCTTTGTTTCTCATCAAATCTTGCTTGTAGACTAAACAACTATATTGTTAAGAATTAACATCTTAAAGTGACACAAATGCGTTACCTCAAGTTTTCTCTGCTCAAGGTCTCACAAGTCTAGAATTAAAGTGTCAGTCATCTATGTCTTCATCTGAAAACGTAACTGAAGATAAATCTGCTTCCAAGTTCCCGCAGTTGATAACGAATTCATTTCCTTGGATTGCATAATTAAGATCTCCACACCATCCTCCACTTTTAAAGAACACTCTCAAGAGGCCCTTTTTAAAAAAATTTATTTATTTATTTAAAAAAGGAGACATTAACAAAACCGTAGGGTAGGAGGGGTACAACTCTACACAATTCCCACCACCAGATCTCTATATCCCATCCCCTCCCCTGATAGTTTTCCCGATCTTTATCCACTCCCAGTCTGTCTCTCCAGGACTTCAAGTCTCTTCACAGTAAAAAAAAAAAAAAAAAAAAAAAAAAAAAAAAAATACAGTCTCTTTTAAGGGCTCACCTGATTAGGTCAAGTCCACCTAGGATAAATTTTTGATTAACTCAAAGAATCTGCAGGCATGAAATATATCAAATATCAAATATCAAAGTAGAAGCAGGAAAAATATAACTGTGAAGTTAAAAATGGGTCCACAGAAATAGTTCACAATATAGGACTCGTGTCTTGCCGTGTTTGTAGTTCAGGTTTGAACCTTGTGAATATATGGGAGGATCACAACACAGGGAGAAGCTCCAGTGCTATGATGTCGCTTCTCTCTGGCTCTCTCTGTCTTTGTCTGAATAAAAGTGTTAGTCTGGGAGCAGTGAAATCATTTGTGTGCAAGGTCCTGGCTCCACAATAAAGTAAATATGTATAAGTAGATAAGTAAAAACAGGAATTGTTTATTTTTAAAGAATCATTAAAAGAAAGGAAGAAAGAAAGAAAGGAGAGAGAGAGAGGAAGGAAGAAAGAAAGGAAGGAAGGAAGAAAGAAAGGAGGAAAAAGGAAGGAAGGAAAGAAAAGAAAGAAAGAAAGAAAGAAAGAGGGGAGGGAGGGAGGGAGGAAGGAAGAAAGAAAGAAAGAAAGGAAGGAAGGAAGGAAGAAAGAAAGAAAGAAAGAAAGAAAGAAAGAAAGAAAGAAAGAAAGAAAGAAAGAAAGAAAGAAAATCACCAGAGCACTGCTCATCTCTGGTTTATGGTGGTGCTGGGGGCTGAATCTTAAGATCTCGGAGCCTCAGGCATGAAAGTCATTTGCATAACCATTATGCTATTTGCCCAGATCCCAAGGTTGGTTCTTTGAAAACACTATGAAAATAGGTAATAACTTGGCACTATCAATAATGAAAAGGGGGAAGGGGGAAGAAAGCACAAAATAACCAATAATATAAATTTTAAAAGAATATTTCCACAGATATATCTGAAATAAAAAGATAATATGAGGATATTAGGATTATGATGAGAGGTTAGAAATATTAGGTAAAACGGGGGGTAAATTCCCCTTCTAGAGCTTAGTTTTGGAAATAACCTTCAGGTAAGAACCTAGAGCAAACTGAAGAGTTTACCTATTATTTATTTACCCGATTTCATGGTCACTGTCCTGCATGGTCTGTTATCCACAATCCCAGGCCACACTTTCTTGCGTTTTCCCCAGTTGTCAAGATGTTTATGGCAGGACCACAGTATTTAAAGTACAAATGCACTTGAAAGAAATTCCTGGAAATTGGAACTTAATGAATTCAAAGTGGCATCCAGACCTTCTGCATTATTTTAAACATGTAAATATGATGCTGCAATGCAGTTCTCCAGTTGTCTGTAACAAACAAAAAGAACGAAATAAAAAAGAAAAAAAGTGACACCACCTGACAGTCTAATGTTTCCCAGTTTAAATCTCAATGGTCTCATATATACATACACGTAGAAAGTATACATATTCAATGAGTAGTTATTTGGCTTAGTATACACTTAGATAGACATTATTACCTTAATTAAACTGGGTGTTGTGAGCCATCTGAATCCTCATATGAAAATATATCCACCATTTCAACATACAAAGCTAAGCAGACTTGATAGGCATACTTAATTTTAAAAAACCATGTTGAGGAGGGCCGGGCAATAGTACACCTGGATTTGTAGTGCAGGCACCAAGCCTCAGCAATAACCCTGGAACAAAAAACAAAACAAAACAAAACAAAAAAACCAGAATATCTTTAAATGTATTTGTCCAAGGATTTTAAGACTTAGCGATCCTTCTCAAAAAATTACTGATTTTACTTACATCTGGATTTTGTGATCTATAACAGTTCTGAGAAGCACATGTATATCTATACATGGATTTTAACAGTATAATAATATTGATGGCTAATATTTTAATATTTGTTAAATATGTATGTGCCAAACTCTGGATTAATTCCTTTATACTGAATATATATATATATATATTCATATATATATATATATATATATATATATGAATATATATATATATATATATTTCCCCCACAAAATATAGTCTTGTCATTATGTCTTTTCATGAAGTTGGTATGTTGCCCATCTTAAGCAATGAGAACGTTTTTTATCTTTTTAACATTTTTATTCAGACAAAGACAAGGAGAGAAAGAATCACAAATCAACTCAAGTATTTGTGATCTCAAACTCTGTGTTTATCATACCTATGCAACACAATCCACTTGGAATCAGAAAAATTCCTCCACTTTTGAAATAAGAAAATGAAACATTAAATAAATGTTTATTAAGCTTTCATTTCTCAAATTCTTGTTAATTTTCTTAAAATAATGTTCTTTCATAGAAGGGAGTAGAAACATAGTAACCAGATGTGCAAATGAGAATTTTTCTAATGATAACACTTCCTCAAGTAAACAATGACCTTTCAAGTCAATATTTACTATTATTGATTGCAATCTAAACATACAGTAAGTTTAACTGAAAAGGGAAGTTTTGTCATATCAAAGAACTTTGATGCAGATAAAAAAGAAAATGATTAATCTTGAGGGGATTAGAACTTTGATCCCATGTTTACCCTCAGGTGAATGACAGCACACAATTTACCAAAGAAGAGTCATTAAAAGGAATCAGTGACTTCAGGAATCCTTGGGATCAATAACATAGCTCTCCCAATGTTTGTAAAAGCCCATTTGTCTCTGCAAACTAGATGGGTTTGGTTCAGACATCTCACAATGTCACATAGTCTCTGGTCATTAAAACAACAAAAGCTGACCTCAATCAAGACAGTTCAGTCACCAGGTAAAATATTGTCCTTATTTCAAAACAAATGTCTCCTTTGTCAACTTTCATTAGCAAGATGAAACAACTATATGTTTCATAGATCACTATAAATGGAAAGAACAGGGGTCTTTTAATATTATGTTTTTGTTATTTTTTTTAAGTTACACCACCTTTCTCTCCTTTGTACCCTCCCACACGTATCCAGAAATATTTGTTTCTTTCACAAAATTCATTCTTAGGAAACCTGGGTAAATGAACTCCTCATGAATAGGAATGATTTCCAGATTTCTATAGTGAACAGTTACTGTTGCTCATCTTCACCTCTTACGGCAGTTGCAACCTGAAAGTTACACTAGCCGGCAATTGCAACGTGAAAGTTACACTAGCCTGGAGGTCTAATGGGCACCTGTTCCATTTACTGTGATATAATTCAAACTGCTGCAAAAATGGCTTCTGCAAAGAAGATGAGAGGTGATAAACAAGCTCTTCTTCCCAGAAGCATAGTAGTTTATTCATAACTATCACTTCATAAACAGATTCAATTCAATTCTCGTCTTTTGGTGTCACTAAAGAAAATGGAACCTGCCTTGGAAACAAGGTAGAAGTATGCACACTCTGGCTCAAACTGCTTAGATTTGGATCTGCACACAACCATTTAATAGCTGTGTGTTCTAAGGAAAGCCATTTAGCTATCCTATGCTTTACTTTCATATCTGAAAGAAGGGAATAATAGTAGTCGCTATCTCATATAATTGTGAAAAGGAGTCGGGGGTGGGATATGGAGATTGGGCGGTGGGAATTGTATGGAATTGTACCCCTCCTACCCTATGGTTTTGTTAATTAATCCTTTCTTAAATTAAAAAATAAATAAATAAATAAATAAATAATAATAAAGAAAATCACCAAAGTGTCCTGGAGCTCAGCTTCCCCAGAGACACACCCTACTAGGGAAAGAGAGAGGCAGACTGGGAGTATGGACTGACCAGTCAATGCCCATGTTCAGCGGGGAAGCAATTACAGAAGCCAGACCTTCTACCTTCTGCAACCCACAATGACCCTGGGTCCATGCTCCCAGAGGGATAGAGAATGGGAAAGCTATCAAGGGAGGGGGTGGGTTATGGAGATTGGGTGGTGGGAATTGTGTGTAGTTGTACCCCTCCTACCCTATGGTTTTGTTAATTAATCCTTTCTTAAGTAAAAAAAATTTAAAAAATCAGAGTATCAATTACATCAAACTGAGCAATTCTAGTGATGATTCCCTTTCCCAAACTACGCCCAACAAAGTAGAAGTGCTCAGAGTTGGTTCCACAACTTAGAAAGAAACAGACAAAAAATTCTTTGAGAACTAGAAGACACTCTGAGAAATAAAGGTGTTGAGTCAGTAATGTGGTTACTGATGAAGCATGCTTTAAAACCTCAAATGTTTGCCTCCAGGGTTATCACTGGGGCTTGGTGCCTACACTACAAATCCACTGCTCCTGTGGCCATTTTTTTTATATTTTTTGCAGAGGACAGAGAGAAATTGAGAGGGGAGGGGAAGATAGAGAGAGGGAAAGAAAGATAGACACCTGCATACCTGCTTCTATGCTTGTGAAATGACCTCCCTGCAGGTGGAGGGCAGGCTCAAACTGAGATCCTTGCACTTCATACTATGTGTGCTTACCCCAGTGTGCCACTGTCCTGCCCCAAGATTATATATATTCTTTTTTAAAAGCCTCAGGAGGAAAGGCAAGAATATACCCTGTTAAACTCTTGTTACTAAGTGCAAGGACCTGGGTTCGAGCTCTGAATCTCCACCTGCAAGGCGGATGCTTCATAAATGGTAAGGCAGATCTGCAGATGTCTATATTTCTCTCCATTTTTCTCTCCCCATCCTCTCTCAATTTATCTCTGTCCTATCTAAAAAAAAAAAAACAACTTTTTTTTGGAGAAAGAGGGGAAGCCTCAAATAGGGCTCGCAGGGAAGTTTTTTTTTAATTTTTTTTATTTAAGAAAGGATTAATTAACAAAACCATAGGGTAGGAGGGGTACAGTTCCACACAATTCCCACCACCCAATCTCCATATCCCACCCCCTCCCCTGATAGCTTTCTCATTCTCTATCCCTCTGGGAGCATGGACCCAGGGTCATTGAGGGTTGCAGAAGGTAGAAGGTCTGGCTTCTGTAATTGCTTTCACAGGGAAGTTTTTAATTGTTCTCTCTCTCTTTTTTTTTTTGCCTCCAGGGTTATTGCTGGGACTCGGGTGCCTGCACCATGAATCCAGTGCTCTTGGAGGCTAGTTTTTCCCTTTTGTTGCCCTGCTTGTTTTATCATTGTTGTAGTGTTGTTCTCGTTTTTATCCTCTACTTTGTCCTAAGTAGATTATTTATTTTTACTGTGACAACCATGGGACCAGTAAACTAATGCTCTAGAATTACTAAAATCTGCAAAAGCGTAGAATGAACAGAACAAGCACAAGTGAGCTGGCACCTGAGCAACTTACTTCTCCTCAAACTACCCCCACAGTTTTGAGTTATTACAGTAACCTTAGGAACAAAGCAGTTTCTTGGGGTAGCAGGATAGCTCATCTGAATAGTGTGACTGCTTTGTAATGAGATGCAACTCAGGTTCAAGCCCAGAAGTTTCAGTGCTGTAGTGTCTTTTTTGCTCTGTTTCTATATTTGTCTCTGTCTTATCTGAAAAGTTCAGCTAAGAACAGAGAATTTCCATTGATAATCCCCAAAAACAAAAACAAAATAAATTTTTAAAAAAACTGGAGGAAAGTTAGCTCATCTGGTAAAGTATACATGTCCCTCCTTTGGTAAAGTATGTGTGTGACTTGCATTCAAACCTGGGGTCACCACATGGAAGCACCTGTAGGGAGGGTGACCTATGGTGTGTGTGTGTGTGTGTGTGTGTGTCACCTTTTATCTATAGGAAAGGGAGAAAGTGTTGACCAGGAATAGCATAATCATGCAAGCATAAGTCCCCAGAAATAACCTTTATGGTAAAATAGTAATAGTAGTAGTGGTAGTAGTAGCAACAGCAGCAGAAATCCCAGAAGGATGGAAAGGATGATGCAAAGGTGGTTTCACTTCACAGATTCAATCCAATTCTCATATTTTGTTGTCTCAAAGCAGTATCTGGGATCTCAGCACAAAAGCCTTCCCACTATTAAGAGACACTCCTAAAATCATTTGGTATAACTCTTTTCACTTCTTCATTCCTTGGGAGAAACACTACCCAGGGTCTAATACATTTTTGCCCCCTCCACTATTAGTCAGGGTCCCAGCAGAAAATGATGGCATATTCAAACTAATAATTTCAGAAGCCCTTAATAATAAGATAATTTATAGTTATAGGCAGAATATAGAGCAGTATGACAGTAAATGGGGAGAGGGTGTGGGAGGCATGAAGTCAAAAGGAGAAAGTCATTTCAAGAGAGCATTCTTGACAGGGGTTCTGGCCTTCAGTCTAGGACACAGCCTACACCACAGGGAGTGAAGTGAGAATAGTATACCCTTCCCCCACAATCTTCTCTTTTCCCTTGCTCCTGCTGCATCCCTTCAGTAGCTGAACCCAATGGGAAGCCAGGAAGTTAGAGAGCCTACTGATACCATTTGTATAAGAGCCTTTGAGAACAGTAAGCAGTATGTGGAAGTGGACTTCTGAAACTCCATATTGCTTGATGATAAAAAGATAAATAATGAGATGTCATATATTCACAAATACTAAAAAATATATATATATGATTTAAAAACTTGCACGCACACACAAAAAAATAGAATCAGTGTAGCAGACAAAAAAATAAATAACAGAGATATGAGAAGGCATATTAGAAACATGAAGCAGATGAGGACAATTGTGAAAAAGGTAACAGAATGTACTGTGACAGAGAATAGTACAAATAGCCTCAGTAGCAGATCAATTACAGTCAGAGTGAAAACTAGTGAGCTGGAAGATCACGGCAAGGAATTCTTCCAGAAGGCACTAGGAGGTGATAAAGAGATGGACAGACTGAAAAGGGAAATTAAAAGAGAAGAAGGAAACACCATCCATCTGATAGGTGTTCCAGATGCAGATCATGAAAACAAGAAGCTTTATTATTTTTTAATAAAAGAGACCAGAGAGTCTTCCCAAATTAAAGAAGCATCCAAGATACAAAAATGACAGAATTTATAACGGAATTAGAAGAAAAATCTACTTTAAGCACAGTATAGAAAAATTTAAAACATGACAGGAAACGAAAACCAAACTTCTCGGCAGCAAAATACATAGGAGATATATAAGCTCTTTACATTATATTATTAAAATATGTATTTATTTATGTATTTTATTGAGAGAGAATAGAGCACTGCTTAGCTCTGAATTGTGGTGTTGATGTGGACTGAAGCTTAAACTTCTGGGGCCTCAAGAATACAAATTCAAGGTTCTAAAGAACTGAGCTATCTCTTCATCTCTCTTTAAATTACTGAAGGTAAACAACATGCAACCAATAATTTTATAATCAACTAGATTATAGATAGATCTACAATTTAAGTGTAATCAAAATGCTAATGTATATATGATTCAACTTTACCACACAAACTTTTTTGCTGTTGCTGTGACCTCTTAGAGCTTCACACTTAAAGGGATTTCACTGCTTACAGGAGACATTTGTTTCCTTTAATCACATATAGAAAAAGAAAAGGAGGCAGAATGGGAAAGAGAGGGAGGGAGGGTAAGAAGGAAAACTACCACAACATCAATCCACTTCTTATGAAGCTTTCCCCGTGCATGGCTCTCCAGTGTGGTGCTGACAGCATGAGCCCATGCTCCTAATCGTGGTAATGGGTGTGCTCGAGCAGGTGAGCTATCTTTGGTCATCAGCATTATTTTTGGAGGGAAAAAACCATTAGAGTGTGTACTCTGGCAAGAAAAGGAAGTACTGAGGAAGAAAGAAGTAAGATGTGAGAAGGAAGAATCCATGAACTACCAATGCCCATGTCAAGTGGAGAAGTAATTATAGAAACCAGAACTCCCACCTTCTGTACCCCAAGAAGAATTTTGATCCATACTCCCAGTGGGGGGATAAATACTAGGGGAATATAGCAGAGGGCTCTGAACCCCAGTTCTACCTAGAACCGAGTGTCTGTCACCAGGAATCTTGTTTTTATACCATCACTGAAAGGATGGTGAATCTGGAAAACACCAGAGGTAGTCAAGAACAATTTCTCTTATCTGAGAGAGAAGGATACTCAGAAATATTAGGAAATAATAATAGGTTTAAGTATGACTTAGAAAGGAAGTGATGGCTGGACCATAGAAAACAATGGGCAAAAAAAATCTATAGATCATGATAATTATAAAGTCAATTCATATCTGTGACCTTGGGAGAACTACTGCAGTTTCCATTAGAGGGGATGGGGACACAGAATTCTGGTGGTAGGAATGGTATGTAATTATATCCCTACTACCTTATAATCTTGTAAGTCAATATTAAATCACTAATAAAAATTATTAAAAAGGAAAGATCCATAAAGAATAAATCAAGACTTATTTTTGTTCAGTTAAACTTTGACCAAGATAAACAACAAAATATATCCAAAAATAATCCAAAATTAAAAATTTAGTCTCCCAGTAGAGTGGATAAGAAAATTGTGTAGACTGAGAGTGTAGGGATGTGAATGATTAGTAAGCATACAAAAACATTTTCCACTTCACTTACAGGTAGAAAAGCATTAAATGAAAAAACAAAAGTATAAATTTAGCCTGCTACTGTGTAAAAGAAGTAAAAAGTGGCATTGAATGCTGATAGTAATGCTGGGAAAGAGGAAACCTTGCCCTCAACTGGTCAGAGGATTCTGGAAAGCAATCTGAAGGTAGTTATTAAGACTTAGCATGTCAGCTTAGAAATGGTTCAGTTGGTAGAGCACAGATCTTATTTGTCTAAGGTTCTTGATTTGATCCCTAGTATCTCTTTCTCCCTCCTTCCCTCTCTCACTCTTTCTCTCCCTTCATGTGAAACCTTGTTTCATGAAGTAAAAAACAAAACAAACAAAAAAAAACTTTACTTGTGCATAGGCTGAATTTTAGCAAGCCTACCTCTGTTATATAATCTAGAGAACTTCTTGCATAGGCCCACATGGAGCTATGGATGAACTTGTAGTTTGCATGACAGTGGTAATAAAGGGTGTCAGGCAAACTAGGAGATCCATCAGTTGGGAATAAATAAGTTGCAATATATTCCATATAATGGAGTACTCTCTAATTTTCACAAACTAGATTGCCTATAGAAAAATAACCAAATTGAGTCGGGGCAGGCGGTGGCACACCAACTTCAGGGCACATAGTACTAAGCATAAGATGCGGGCAAGTTTCCGGTTGCAGCCCTGGCTCCCCACCTGCAGGGCGGATGCTTCACAATCAGTGAAGCAAATCTACAGGTGTCTTTCTTTCTCCCTCTATATATCCTCTCCCCTCTCAATTCCTCTGTGTCCTATCCAATAAAATGGGGGGGGGGGGGGAAACCACAAAAACATGCCACCAGCAGCAATAGATCTATATTGCCAGCACGGAGCCCTAGAAATAACCCTGGGGGAGGGGGCAAGGGTGGGAATAAAAGACAAATTAAATTGGACTCAGAAGGTGGCAGAAATAAGAAGAAGTAAATATATTCTGGGGGCATCCCCAGAGGACATGAACTCCAATTACTTCTGGGATCTTTCCCCAATTTTAGCTATTGATCTATTCCTCAGGTTCTAAATCAACTAGTTACTTCTCTTCCTAGATTGCTAGTTTTATAACAGATAACTATACTAAAAGTACTTTCACAGTACAACATGTATGTGAATAACAAATGAATATAGACTCTGAGAAAGTGAATAGTACTAAAAGATAATATTCATAGAGGCCTTACTTTGCGTCAGGTACCATTTTACATACTTTAAGTTAACTTATTTAGTCCTCAATATAACCTTAGGAAGTGGGTGCTACTTTTGTCTCTGTTCTATAGATGAAGAAACTGAGACACAGAAGAGCTAAGAAACATTCAAGGTCACAAAGTTTGTAGTTAGTATTGATAGTATATTTTTTTAAGAGAAAGAGACCACAGTACCAAAACCTCCTTCAATGCAGTAGGAGCTGGACTCATGCATATCACATATGGCAAAAGATAACACTATCCAAGTGAACTATTTTGTCCACCCTTTTGTAATCATTGCACTAAATGGTATTAGGTAGGGTAAGGCCTACCTAATACGGTCTATATGCAAAGCATTGTTATTATTATTATTAGGAATAAATTAACATAAAAACTTTATTGTGATTAAAAACCTATTCTGAGATGCAAGTTTCTCTCTCTCTCTCTTTTCCTATCTCTCTCTTTCTTTCTTTCCACCAGGGTTTATCACCAGGGTTCGGTGCCTACAGGACTACACTTTTCCCAGAGACCATTTATTTTTGTTTTTTCTTTCTCTTTTTTTTCACAGAGGTTGAGAGACAGAGAGAAATAGAGGAGAAGAGAAGAGAAGAAAAGAAAAGAGAAGCGTAGAGGAAAGAAGATAAGAGAAAAAAGAGATGATACCTGCAGCACTGCTCCATCACTTCTGAAGCTTTCCTCCTACAGGTTTGGACCAGGGCCTTGAACCCAGGTCCTCATGCATGAAAACACATGCACTCTAGTGGTGCTAGCCCAGTCCCATGAATTTCTTCTTTTCTTTTTAAGATTTTAAAATATATAGTTTATTGAGAGAGAGAGAGAGAGAGAAAGAGATCCCAGAGATCCAGAGAGATCACCTCTGGCTTATGGTGGGTGGTGTGGGAGATTGAACTTGCAACTTTGGAGCTTCAGACATGAGAGTCCTTTTGGATAGCCATATGCTATTTTGCCTTCCCTTACAAATTCCTTTTTAAAAGTAGTATCTCATATAGAAACTTCCAAGAACTATTCATTACGTTTTGTACTTTTAACCTATGATTTTAGTTCTATGATTTGAAATACTTCTATTACCTGAATCCAAATTAACTTCCATAGTGGTCCCAGTTATTATGAATGATAACAGCATTCTGCCTTATATGCAGAACCGCATACAATATCAGTCTCTCTGTTATACTCCCAAAGAGAGATTCATATTATGATGTTTTTATTATCAGGAGAGTCAGTAAATGATCTACATGGAGTTCATACTAGAGCGGTGGAGTTTGATAGAATATGATTGCATCATCTGAAACGCATGCAAGGATTGCTACTGAGGTTATAAATCAAAAAGACATTTGTATTGCCTGGTTTTTGCAAGAGCCTCTCTAAATTTATGTTAAACTTATACCTTGATTTCTTGAGATGATTAGAAAGTCAGATTCTCAAGAATCCCACAGTTTACCTAATTTATTTCCAGCAGAGGTTGGAAAATTACACATTTTTTTTCTCTCTTCCTCTCAGCCTTCCCAGGGAAAGAAATGTAACCACTTTTTATTAAAGGTAGAACTCAAGGGAAAGAGACTTTGTCCTCTAGGCTCTTCAAATCCCTTTGTCTAATTTCCTACAGGGTGCTAATTACTGGTGGAAACTTGTTAGATGGAGTTTGTGCATTGGGCAACTCTGCACAAGGATGGGAAATAAAATTACCACTTCATTTCACATAAATACCAAGTTTTTATCAAGAAGGCAAAAATCAATGCCAGCTTCACATATAAATCAGTAACTGCCTGGGACATGCTGGTTGGTTGTAGATCCAAGTTAATTTGATGTCTGAGATGCATGAGGAACCTAAGCTGGCCAGAGCATGTTTTCTCCTCTTGCAGAATACTATTTGAAGTTCCATGGTTTGAGTTTCATTCCTCAGTTTAAGACTTGTTAGCTTGTTCACTGAATTGCAATTGACCTACAGGGAAGGAGACATTTAAAACATTGTCCTTCCTTATGTCTTACTGTGAATGATTTTTACATCCTACCCTATGAGTATGTTTTAGCAACAGAAAGAAGCACAAACCCCAAGAAGACATGAAGGGGAAGAGCTTAGAACAAATCCAGTGCAGTACTATTCTTGACTGGTCAGTGTCTCTGTTCCATTAAAGAATTACCTCTTTTCTAACACATTTAGGGTAGTTATTTTTTTAAATTATTTATTTATTTAAGAAAGGATTAATTAACAAAACCATAGGGTAGGAGGGGTACAATTCCACACAATTCCCACCACCCAATCTCCATATCCCACCCCCTCCCCTGATAGCTTTCCCATTCTCTATCCCTCTGGGATCATGGACCCAGGGTCATTGAGGGTTGCAGAAGGTAGAAGGTCTGGCTTCTGTAATTGCTACCCCGCTGAACATGGGCGTTGACTGGTCGGTCCATACTCCCAGTCTGCCTCTCTCTTTCCCTAGTAGGGTGGGTCTCTGGGGAAGCTGAGCTCCAGGACACATTGGTGGGGTCTTCAGTCCAGGGAAGCCTGGCCGGCATCCTGATGACATCTGGAACCTGGTAACTGAAAAGAGAGTTAACATACGAAACCAAACAAATTGTTGAGCAATCATGGACCCAAAGGTTGGAATAGTGGAGAGGAAGTCTTAGGGGGGTACTCACTGCAAACTCTAGTGTACTTCTGCTTTCAGGTATATATTTTGCAGTAGTTTACGGATAGGTGTGAACATATGCTCTCTCTCACAGAAATTGGTGTATATCTACTTTGTTAGAAAGTGAACCACCTGAGATGGAATTAGAGTATACTATGAAAGGAAAGGTCTCACTCGAGTAATGAAGCTGAAGGGTTGTCATTCCACTCGTGAAGTCTCTGGACACAGTCTGAAGTGAAGCATGTTGAGGTGGCAATCGTTGTGTTGGTTAGGTTGTGATCGGCAGATGCAATATTATTTGATATGGATTGGGAGAGGCATATGGGAAAGTGGGCCCTATCCAAGGGTTCCAGGACTGGGGGAAGTAGAGGCTCTATAGTGGAGATGTGAGGTTCCTGGTGTCTTAGGGTTCAAAAAGACAGTCGATAGTTAATGTTATCATCACATTATTTGTTAATTGGGTTAACTTTGAAAAGTCCTTTTGTTATGGTTTGCTGTACAGTACCCAGTATCTTGTATATAGCTGTGCTATTGGTTGCTTCTGATCTACTTGGTCTAGGCTTTTGAGAAAGTCTGCATTTACACAGCCTATATATTGAAAGTCTGTCAATTACACAGCCTATATATTGAAAAGATTCAGTGAGAGACATATGTAATTTGTGTCTCTTTATCTTGAACAAGTAGGTCAGTTGTTCTAAAGCAAGAATGAAGGCAATGAGTCCTGAGAATGGCCTTTTTCCCTTCTGACTTGTGACTCACACTGCCTTTTGGTAGAATTCAGTTCTGTCCTACACCTAGTGTTCTCTCTCTGTTCCTGTCAGACTCGACCTCCATGTGTATATTGTGTTTGTTTTATTAGTTGCTGTTACTCATTTTGTGTCTTTATGACTTTTCTTTTTTTAACACACATTTCCTTTTTAAAATTTTTTAATTTATTTATTGGATAGAGATAGCCATAAATAGAGAGGGAAAGGGGTGATAGAGGGAGAGAGATAGAGATATACCTGCAACACTGCTTCATGACTCACAAAGCTTTGGGAATGGGGCTTGAATCCAGATTATTGAGCATTATAACATGTGTGTTCCACCAAGTGTGCCACCACCCAGCCTCTCTATTGTTTAATTTTTTTAATTAGTAATTTGATAGTGATTAACAAGATTGTAAAACAGTAGGGATCCATACAGTTCCCATACATCCCTTACAGTAGGGATTCATACAGTTCCCATCATCCCTTCTACTGGAAGCTTCCCTATTCTTTATCCCTCTGGGAGTACAGACCAAAGGACCAAAGATCTTTATGGGGCTCAGAAGGTGGAAGGTCTGTCTTCTGTAATTGTTTCTCCACAAGACATGGACGTTGGCAGGTTGATCCATACCCCTAGCCTGTTTCTGTCTTTCCCTAGTGGGGTAGGGCTCTGGAGAGGTGAGACTTCAGGACTCGATGGTGAGGTTGTCTGCCCAGGGGAGTCGGGATGATATCATAGTAGCATCTACAATTTGGTGTCTGAAAAAGAATTAAGATATAAAGCAGAAAAAATTATTTAATAACCAGGAGCTCAAAGGTAGGAATAGAGCAGATGAAAGTAGGAGTCTTTGGGTGGGAAGAAGTTAAGAAGTCTATTTTAGGTATGTTCCAAGGGACCCATGACTTTAGTCATTTTTGCCTGAGCCTAATAGTTAACCTGCAGGTGAACCTAAAATATTGTCTGGAAAGATGGTATCAGAGTTGAGAATAAGGGTTACTACTGGATTAGGGCAGAAAGTAATTTCCAAACATGAGGCAAGTATATAAACACCATTAACTGTTTACCCTATCGATCTGACCTAGGGCTCATATCTATTCATATTTAGCACAGAAGCCTGTGTAACTTCTGAATCCCTGTCAGTCTATGATTTTTCTTTACTGGACTATCAAACAATGAGGGCAAGTAATTCTTTCATTTCTTTTTCGTTTCATCATTCTTCTTTCACAAATTGGAACTGCAACTTTGCCCAAAGCAGTTATTCCACTATGGTTGATTAAATACATCTACTTAACTGGAACTTCTTCATCCTTTTCTCTTAATTTGAGACCCGCTGTGATTTCCTATTTATAAAAGAATTCTTCTGATAAAGCAGCCATTTGGGCCAGTGACTCAAAGAGACACTGACTAGTCAGTGATCCTATTAAGGAATAAAACTGAGGACTTGAGTCATAGAGGAACTCAAACCTAGGGACAGTCCTTACATTTTTCTAACATAATCATTCCAACAATTAGGTTCTGGTGTAGAAATTTTATACATATTACATACATAAGATATTATGATTAATATTTAAAAGATTCTATCATATAGTAGCAGGTGGAAAGTATTCATCATTTAGTATTATCTCTGCAGTGAGGTAACCAAGCACAGTCATTTCTTTCTCTTACATTTTTCTGATTAACACCTGCATATCAGATGTAAGGCTCAGAAAAAAAAGAAACTAGTATAGTCGTGGTCCCTTTGGAATATAACTAAAATAGGCCTACTATCTACAAAACAGAGACCAACTCTTCATCCGAACTATTCCAGCGTTTAGGTTCATGATTAGTCAACAATTTGTGTGGCTTTATATGTTAACTCCTTTTTCAGCCACCAGGTTCCAGATGCTACTTAAAAAAAATATATTTATGAAAAGGAAACACTAAGTCAGAAAGACAAGTATTAATAGGATGTACACTCCTATTAATTTGTAGTCATATAAATCCTTAGTACTTTAAAATTTATAAAGAATAACTTTTAGTGACCAATAAATTTTTCTATGCAACGGGGTTTCAAGGACAACCATTATTAATCTATTTTAATTGTTTCACAGAACTATATGTAGAATATTTATTCTTATTTTTAAATAACTTCATTTATTTTGTAGTAACATTACATTAAATACATGCAAAACTGAACTTCAAAGGATTTCATGAATAAAGATGTATACTGCCAAGTAATCTACAGCACTCTTACCAAGAGCTAGTTCTCTTTAATCAGCAACTTAGAAAAAAGATAATTTTGAAGAGATTTTCCTTTTAAATAAATCTGATCGCTAATTATTAAAGAGCACATTACACTTCTTCAACGACTATGCAAGGAATAGACTGAAAGAAGACCTCTCTCTTGGAAAATGAAAATTGAAAAAGCAACCACCACACTTCAATATGTTGGTGTAGGTGCTTAAAATGCTACCTTATAGGAGTCTGACTGCCTAGGGTTTCAGTTACTGATACTGTAAAAAAATAAATAAATAAAAGTATTTCACTTCAAATGTTTGCATGTCAAACCCTTGCAAATTTTTTTTCACTGCCTTTTCTTTTCCACAATGCCTCTTGTCACATAGCACTACCCTGTCTTCCCTTTATAGGGAATTTCACATATGGATTTTAAAATTCTCCCTAAAATAAAGTTTAAAAATGTATTACTATTGCCTAAGTAACTTGTTTTCTTTTACCCAGCCAACTATTGATCCATTCTACACTACACTCTTGGGTTATATTCTAGAAAAATGCAGGGTCTTTTCTTTCTTACCTGACTGCAGAGTATATATACTCATTTAGGTAAGTGTACTACCAACATATGATGCAAGCCGGCCTCTACAAGACAGATTGAGATGCAAAATTAGCCAATGAAAAACCATGGATATTCCTGAAACAAATTTGTCCTCAAATGAATTCAAGATTAATTCAACAAATTATTTTTTCTCTATGGCAGATATGTAATAGAAATATATTTATATCATAAATGTGGAATTTTTCCAACTGCAAAAACCCTTAAAATATCTACTTCATTGATTATATGAGGCAGATTTCAATCTGAAGGTGGCAATTTTTAGTCAGTTGATTTGATTCTGAGTCATGCACCTTCTCTACTGTCGGAGAGTCAATATTCAAAGAACAATTTTTATTTTTTGCCAGGATGCATGTGCTCTCTCTATCTCTCACTAAAATAAATAAATGAATAAATAAAATGTTAAAAAATAAATGTTTTGTATATCAACTCAGTGAATACACATAGGAGTATGGGTAAGTATATACGAAGCAACAAGATATTTATAAAGCAATGTTTAGCCTTATTACATGCAATACCCCTGATATTTTCTATTCTCTCCTCAATTTTGTAAATATGTTGAATAACATCCCCCTACGTGATTCTGCAACTCAGTGATGGTTCTTAGTCTATAACTGGATAAACACTGTTTAGAGAAAGATAGTCTTATCATGTCAGTTTAGTCCAAGAACTGGACCTCTTGTTTGTCACCAGATAACCCCAGTTTTGACCCAACTGCTACCACATTGAGTGAGAAGGCTTATTTTCTTGCCTATTTTCTTTTTTCTATAAAGTTTTTAATTTAATCTGCATCATGAAAGACAAACATAAAGAGAAAAAAAAACTAATCTGTAGCATCTGTCACAGCCTTTTTAAACTCCTTATTTTAATTATAGCTATAAAGTTGGTGATTTATGTAATTAAGAGAGGAGCAAATATTGAAAGAGAAACAGTTCCACAAAAGCCAAACACATGTAGTGCTAATGTTCTGCAACCTGCTCTCTCTAGGTTTATTTTTTTCAATCCCCTGTCCTCCCTAAGTCAATTTTTTGCTCAGTGGGTAGACTTCAGTTGCCTTCTTTGCCTTGATGTCTGCTTTCTTTCCCAGAAAGTTGCTTTTCTCTCAGACTCATGGCAACCTTCCATGCAGTCTCTCCCCATCCCTCTCCAACAATCTCTAAATAATGGAAGCTCTTTTATTCAGAGCAGGGCACTAGCTCTCACTTGACTCCTCACCCACTAATCAATCACTCATTGCCCAAGGATTCTCAGTAAACTCTGGCTCCCCTTCCTTCCTTGCTAAGAACATCTTTTCAGCTCTCATCAAACAAAGGTACATGATTACATGGCCAACCTAGATAAGAGTAGAATAAAACCAAGCAACAACAACAAAAAAAGGGAGTTAAAAACTTTTTAAAACTTTATTATAGACAACATCCTAGTCTATTAAGAAGAGATTAGTCACTGTATCTACCTAGCATAATATTTGTATTTTATTTGATTAACTTGTAGATTAAGTGAAATGTATTCAACAATAGAAAATTCCCTAACCAAGTTCTGGTTAGAAAAAATAATAACTTTAACAATCTCAGCTTTTCTGTTTAATTTCATCTATCACCCTGCTAGTGAGACTGTGTCACTTTTCATCTCCCATCTTGTCACTTGTGGGTTTTGTTAATTACTTTTACTTTTCCAAAAATGAATTTTTTCTTACTCAGATGGTCACTAGTTTAAAGTAAACTTGTAATATGGAGTTAAGCAATAGTAAATAATTAGTTTTCTGTTAAAAAGCAAGTGCTTTAGTATTTTCTATATCATTTTTATGTCATATTTTATTATATTATCCCATGTAAAAAAGATGGGCTAGAAAATATCTACCATTAGTGGAAAAGTTCAATAGAGAAATTATCTGAGAGGTGAAAGTAGATAGCATTTTTTTTTTTTAACCAGAGCACAGCTCAGCTCTGGCTTATGGTGGTATGGGGGGTTGAACTTAGGACTTGAAAGCTTCAGGAATGAAAGTCTCTTTGCATAACCATAATGCTACACCCCCACCTGATAGCATAATGTTTATACAAAAAGACTTTCATGTCTGAGGCTCCAAAGTCCAGGTTCAATCCCCCACACCACTATAATGTTGATCAATACTCTGGTGAAGAGAGAGAGAAAGAAAGAGAGACTCATCTGCTTACCTGACTCTTTTCACTTAAATTTTGTCCCAATTTTTAACAGATACCCATAGATACTTTTTAAATTTTACATAATGTTATAAAAATAGAAGTAAAAAAATCAGTCATTGCTCCATCACATAGAAACAGCTGTTGACAACACTGATGCACACCTAAAAAGATATTTTTGCACAAGCAAGTTATGCACATGCTCAGATGCACACATTAAGGCAATAATTCTAAAGATCTCAGTTGTCTTTAGGTGTTTGTGCAGAATTTCTTCCCTCTGTCTTTGTATTTTTCACTGTTCTCCGCATATTTTATAATGTCTGTACACTGAGTGCAAGGTACAATAAAAGAGAGTCACAGGGAGATTAAAGAGTTGTAGTGAGGAAAGAGATCACGATGTGTTAGGGAAGCTGGGCATAGGGAAAGGCATGCAGGCAGGGTTGAGAAAAGTCTGGACAGGAAAGAAGAGCCCATCAATCAAACCTAATTCTTAGTTAACTTACTGTTGTTCCAGAACATTCACATTTGGGCATCTTCTCAGCCACTTTCAGATATATACTTTATACATTTGAATATGTATTATATTGCATGCAGCACAAAACAAAATCACCTAGATCTTTCAGTAAGGTCAAGAAGTGAGGGATAATTTACAAGTATTTCCCAAGCTGCAATTTGGATCATTATGAAAAACTCTGCTCATAGAAACGATGTATCTGGCAGGAAAGATGTAGTTATTGTCTGCACCCCTTCTACCAGGCTCAAGAGGAGGAAGTACACACATCTCTGCAGGCTAAGACTGAGTCCCCACAGACCACTATTTCAATCCAACTTTGTAAATTACACTCCTTCTCCAATCCCAGGAAATTCCTCTCTTTCTCTAATGAAGCATTTATCACCCTCTCCACACTGAATCTATAGCCCCTTTCCTCTCCTGCACCTTCGTCTCTCAGCCCCATTCATCTCTTCCCTTTGTTTTACTTCAGGGGGGAGGCTTGTTATATATTACTTGCATAATGCTTTAATCATGTATTATGGGCTGCTTTATAGCTCCCTGAATGCTTTGGCAAGGTCTCTATATAAATAAAATTATTATTATTAAAGCCGATTAATCAGAGGCACAATTCACTTTTCAGTGTCTGACATCCTGAAAGCTCACTGATGCAAAAAAAAAAAAGTCTTGTTTGTTCACTTCCAGCGTAACCACATTTTCTGTGAGTCAATAATAATAGCACATGGAACTTTTAAGGACTCTAGTTAGATTATAATTTGTATATACATATAGATGTTCTTTCTATTGACCTGCTGATTGATGACTGATGTGCACTGAAATAAGATATACTACTGAGTAATTATGTGTAGAAACTGCTGGTGAGACTTGTCATACAATGTGCAAGCTATTTTAATTTATATTTATGAAAAAAAAAAGAATGGACAAGCAGCTCCTTATGTAATTAAAATCTCTCGGGAGTCGAGCAATAGCGCAGCGAGTTAAGCGCATGTGGCCCGAAGCGCAAGGACCGGCATAAGAATCCCGGTTTGAGCCCCCAGCTCCCCACCTGCAGGGGGCTTTACAGGCGGTGAATCAAGTCTGCAGGTGTCTGGCTTTCTCTCCCCCTCTCTGTCTTCCTTTCCTCTCTCCATTTCTTTCTGTCCTATCCAACAACGACGACATCAAGAACAACAACAATAATAACTACAACAATAAAACAAGGGCAACAAAAGGGAATAAATAAAATAAATACTTTAAAAAAAATCTCTCGTCCACCTCTATTTCTGTTGATAGTTTCTCTGAAGTAGCTAATGATTGGGTTTTTCTTTCTTTTTTCTAATAGTAAACTTTTTACTGAAGCATACATAATATACATACAAAAAACAACACAAATCATAATTGGGCTGCTCATTAACTTTCACAAAGGAAACAGGCAACAATAAAGTATCAGTCAGCTCAAGGAATAGAACATTATCATTCCTTTGAGATCTCTTTCTTTCTTTTTTATAAGTTTAATTTATTTAACAAGTAAGAAAAAGCTTGTCATTCAATATAAAAGGCTTCCTACCAGCGCAACACACTCCCCACTTCTTCAGAAAGAACTCTGACACAGCCATTGTGTTTAGTGCTGAACGATGTAACTGCAGCCAGGTGGTGCCAAGCACAAACAGCCAGCTTGCTTTCTTTTTTAACACTGCGACTGAATTCAAAAAGGAAGCCTAACTTGGGCCCGAGATTCTTATCTCAGGTCTAAAAAGCACTAGCTTATTTATTCAACGAAGAAATGTTAATACATTAGAATATTTTAGTTGAAAGCAGAATTTTTTAGAGATGTCAATCTGCTTTGCAAAATATTTTCAATTGTCTTGATACCCAATATATTCCATTCTCATAACTTTACATAATCAGGCTTTGCCTGCCTTTCAGACAATATTAGGAATTGCTTCTGTTGATCTGTGGACTAGCTAGCATAAAAATATCAACCCAAATTACCAGTGATCAAATTCTAATGATTTTAGACTTTATTCACATCATTGTCCAATAGTTTGGTTAGTTCTCTTTCATCTTGTGTTTGAGTCTAAGCTGCTTTCCATCCAGTAACTCTATCAACTTCTAAGGCCTCTGAGTCTTTTTTTTTTCTTTTTTAAGATTTTATTTATTTACTAATGAGAAAGATAGTAGAAGAGAGAAAGAACCAGACATCATGTACTGTCTGCGATTGAACTCAGGACCTCACGCTTGAGAGTCCAGTGCTTTATCCACTGCACAGCCTCCTGGACCACCGCATGTCATTTTTCTAGGCCCACTCAGGGGGGAGAACAGAGCCATGAAAGAAAGGAAAATGCAAATGTGCGCACGCATGCACGCACACAATTCCATATTTCTATATCAATTTCTATTCATATATATATTAATTTTTACAGATTAATTTTTTAATTTTTGGTCACCTGGGATTTACTGCTTCAAACCAACATTTTTCAGACAGAAAGAGAGAGAGAGAGGGCTAGAGAGATAGCCTAATGGTGCTGCAAAAAGACTTTCATATCTGAGACACCAACGGTCCCAGGTTCAATCCCCAAGCACTACCTTAAGCCAGAGTTGAGCAGTGCTCTGGTAAGAACAAGCAAACAAAAGACTGTGACCCATCCCTCCCACCCACTCCCACCCCCCACTGGCCCAGGAAGATGCATGTCTACCCCTCACCACAGGGTTTTTACTTTGGTGCCCTACTTACAACTTGGTCAGGTCCTGCTTTTAGTTTCCCTTTCAGATCTTCTTACTCAACTTCTGTTGATGAGTGGGATCATCCTATATTCATCTTTATCTTTCTGACTTAGCTCACTTAACATAATTCCTTCTAGCTCTGTCCAAGATGGGTCAGAGAAGGTGGGTTCATTGTTCTTGATAGCTGCATAGTATTCCATTGTGTATATATACCACAGCGTTCTCAGCCACTCATCTGTTGTTGGGCACCTGGGTTGCTTCCAGGTTTTAGCTATTATGAATTGTGCTGCTATGAACATAGGAGTATATACCTCTTTTTGGTTGGGTGTTATGGAGTCCTTGGGGTATAACCCCAGGAGAGGAATTACTGGATCATATGGAAGGTCCATGTCTAGCCTTGTGAGAGTTTTCCAGACTGCTCTCCACAGAGGCTGTACCAATTTACATTCCCACCAGCAATGTAAAAGGTTATGTATACTCCTGGCAAAATGTAGACATATAAATCAGTAGTTGATTAATATGAGAGGGGTAAAATCAATTGTATGTCTCAAAGTTTTTCAAAACACAAACTGAATCTTTTTAATATATAGGCTGTGTATTTGATATGCGGGCTCTCTCAAAAGCCTAGACCAAGTAGATTAGAAGCATCCAATAGCACATCTATATACAAGATACTGGATACTGTACAGCAAACCATAACAAAAGGACTTTTCAAAGTTAACCCAATTACCAAATAATGTGATGATAACATTAACAATCGATTGTCTTTTTGAACCCTAAGACAGCAGGAACCTCACATCTTCACTATAGAGCCCCTACTTCCCCCAGTCCTGGAACCCTTGGATAGGGCCCACTTTCCCGTATGCGTCTCCCTATCCATACCAAATAATATTGCATCTGCCGATCACAACCTAACCAACACAACGATTGCCACCTCAACATGCTTCACCTCAGACTGTGTCCAGAGACTTCACGAGTGGAATGACAACCCTTCAGCTTCATTACTCGAGTGAGACCTTTCCTTTTATAGTACACTCTAATTTCATCTCAGGTGGTTCACTTTCTAACAAAGTCCCATAACCTAGATATACACCAGTTGCTGTAAGAGAGAGCTTATGTTCACACGTATCCATAAACTACTGCAAAATATATGCCTGAAAGCAGAAGTACACTAGAGTTTGCAGTGAGTACCCCCCTAAGACTTCCTCTCCACTATTCCAACCTTTGGGTCCATGATTGCTCAACAATTTGTTTGGCTTCATATGTTAACTCTCTTTTCAATCACCAGGTTCCAGATGCCACCAGGATGCTGGCCAGGCTTCCCTGGATTGAAGACCCCACCAATGTGTCCTGGAGCTCAGCTTCCCCAGAGACCCACCCTACTAGGGAAAGAGAGAGGCAGACTGGGAGTATGGACCGACCAGTCAACGCCCATATTCAGCGGGGAAGCAATTACAGAAGCCAGACCTTCTACCTTCTGCAACCCTCAATGACCCTGGGTCCATGCTCCCAGAGGGATAGAGAATGGGAAAGCTATCATGGGAGGGGGTGGGTTATGGAGATTGGGTGGTGGGAATTGTGTGGAGTTGTACCCCTCCTACCTTATGGTTTTGTTAATTAATCCTTTCTTAAATAAAAAAGAAAACTAAAAAAAAAAGTAACTAAAAAAAAAAAAAGAACAAGCAAACAAACGGAGACAGAGAGCGGAAGTTGCTACAGCACTGAAGCTCCCTGTAGTGCAGTGGAAACTAGGCCCAAGCTTGGGTGGTGCACATCACTGACAAAGCAGGCTAACCATGCTGATGAGCTATCTTGCCTGACCAATTTATCTCATGCTTCAGAGTCCAGTGCTTTATCTATTGCACCACCCTCCTGGACTGTCTTTTTTTCTTATTTTTTTCTCTTCTTTTTTTTTTTTTTTTTGTAAAGATTCTACCCATTTATGTATGAGAAAGATAGTAGGAGAGAGAAAGTACCTTACATCACTCTGACGCATGTGCTGCCAGGGATTGAACTCAGAACCCCATGCTTGAGAGTCCAAAGCTTTATCACTGCACCACCTCCCGGACCACTTCTCTTTTCTCAGGCCTTTGGGTCTTGCAAGTATAGCATTCTCACTTTTTGACTAAGACATGAAGAACAAGAACAAATCACAAATGAAGTTTAAGGACTTGGCCTGGACAACGCAAAGCAAAATACCCACTCTATCCTTTTGTCGTGAATGTGATAATGCATGAAGCTGAGTAAAATTAAAGATGTTTGCTTTAACCCCACATCAAATAGGAAGGCATTCAAAGATTTTGAGAAGAAAGGTATATGATTTAAGTTTTAGCAACTCTACTACAGTGGCTATGCTGACAAATTGTAGGAGGACTGAGATAGAAATAGGCTGATTATTAGGACATTTGAGTCATAATTCAGGTGAGAGATTAAAGTAGATTTATAATAATGTGTTGGTAGAGTTGGAGAAAGTTCCTGGATTCTGATTTTATTTGGAAATTTCTTTCTTTCTTTCTTTTAAAATTTATTTTAAAAAGGAGACACTAACCATAGGATAAGAGGATACAACTCCACACGATTCCCACCACCAGAACTCCATATCCCATCCCCTCCCCTGATAGCTTTCCTGTTCTTTATCCCTCTGGGACTATGGACCCAAGGTCATTGTGGGATGTAGAAGGTGGAAGGTCTGGCTTCTGTAATTGCTTCCTTGCTGAACATGGGCATTGACAGGTCGATCCATACTCCCAGCCTGCCTCTCTCTTTCCCTAGTGGGGTGGGGCTCTGGGGAATCGGAGATCCAGGACACATTGGTGGGGTTGTCTGTCCAGGGAAGTCTGGTTGGCATCATGCTAGCATCTGGAACCTGGTGGATGAAAAGAGAGTTAACATACAAAGCCAAACAAATTGTTGAGCATGAGGTCTCTTTCTTTGAGGCCATCCTCTTATTACCCCACTCACAACCCCTGACTCCTACCTCCAGGCTTCTTTTGCCTGATTCATAACTTTTTATACTGAAGTCACAGAAGATGTGTTCTATATCTGCCCAATTATTTAAGTTTTAATATATTTTTTATATTTATTTTATTTATTTATTCCCTTTTGTTGCCCTTGTTGTTTTATTGTTGTAGTTATTATTGTCATTGTCATTGTTGGATAGGACAGAGAGAAATGGAGAGAGGGAGGGGAAGACAGAGAGGAGGAGAGAAAGATAGACACCTGCAGACCTGCTTCACCACCTGTGAAGCGACTCCCCTGCAGGTGGGGAGCCGGGGTTCGAACCGGGATCCTTATGCCAGTCCTTGTGCTTTGCGCCACCTGCGCTTAGCCCACTGTACTACAGCCCGACTCCCATGATTTAAGTTTTAAAAAACAATGCCAAGAATCAAATCCAGGGTCTAATGTACGTATACAGTAATTTACCTCCCCAGTTGATTTATATTTTGAAAAAGGCTGAGAGAGAGAGAGAGACAGTGAGAGAGGGAGAAGCAACAAAGTAAAAAAAAAAAAAAAAAACACCACTATGGAATTTCACTTATTTTATTTTTTTTATTTATTTACTTATTTTTTGTTTTTGTTATTCTTTTTTCTTAAGTTTTTTAAATATTTTTTAAAATCATCTTTATTGGATAGAGACAGCTAGAAAGAGGGTAGAGGAGATAGTGGGAGAGAAAGAGAGACACCTGTAGCACTGCTTCACCACTTGCAAAGCTTTCCCCCTGCAGGTGGGAACTGGGGGCTCAAACCTGGGTCCTTGAGCACTGTAACATGTGCACTCAACCAGGTGCGCCACCATCCGGCCGCGTCTTTGTTATTCTTATGTGTTGTCTGAATTGAACCCAGGGCCTCATGCATGGAAACTACTTACCCTCCCACTTTCTCTTTTTATAGTATGTGGGGCTTGATTTCTTTTTCTTTTTTTTTTTTCCTATATATTTTTTTATTTAGGAAAGGATTAATTAACAAAACCATAGGGTAGGGGGGTACAACTCCACACAATTCCCACCACCCTGGGGCTTGATTTCTTTAATAAGCACTTGACATGAGTCAAGAGACACATTAAAATCAGGGACTAAAAAGATCTGTAGATCTTTCCAGAGACAGTGCTTGACTTTGTCTTTTAGAGTCATGGAGAGAGAGAGAGTAATGTCAGTGGTTCTATAAAGAAAGACAGCAGGGCTCAAAAAAATAATGGGACATCAAAGGTTAAAGATTAAAAAGATATTTATACACCTTTCTCATATTTGGGAGCTGCTCTTTTCTCAGATCCAGATTTCTGGTCCTTTTTCCAGCCATGACATAATCTATCTGCAAATCAGATTTCAGGCTCAGGGGAAACAAACAAACAAACAAACAAAAAACTAGTATAGCCACAGGCCCTTTGGAATATAACTAAAATATGCCTACTAGCTACCTACAGAAAGGAGATTCCTCCCCCACCCCCCCAATTCTTCATTTGCACTACTCCAGCCTTTAGGTTCATGATTAGCCAACAAATTGTTTGGTTTTGTATGTTAACTCTCTTTTCAGCCACCAGGTTGCAGATGCTAACATGATCATGCCAACCAGACTTCCCTGGACAGACAACCCCACCAATGTGTCCTGGAGCTAGATCCCCCAGAACCCTGCCCCACGAGGGAAAGAGAGAGGCAGACTGGGAATATGGTTTGACCTATCAATGCCCATGTTCAGCAAGGAAGCAATTACAGAAGCCAGACCTTCCACCTTCTGCATCCCACAATGACCTTGGGCCAATACTCTCAGAGGGTTAAAGAATAGGAAAGCTATCAAGGGAGGGGATGCGATATGGGGTTCTGGTGGTGAGAATTGTGTGGAGTTGTACCCTCTTATCCTATGTTTTTGTCAGTGTTTCCTTTTTATAAATAAACAATAAAAAATAAATTTTACCAAAAAAAAATATTTAAAAAACTTCCTAGACCATTACCCTCATATCTATTTTGAAAGTTTA
Source organism: Erinaceus europaeus (assembly GCF_950295315.1). Classification (NCBI taxonomy): domain Eukaryota; kingdom Metazoa; phylum Chordata; class Mammalia; order Eulipotyphla; family Erinaceidae; genus Erinaceus; species Erinaceus europaeus. The sequence continues at coordinate 72,199,328 of NC_080169.1, forward strand.
AATTCTCTAAGGACTTAAAGAATGGGTAAGAATGCATAGAGTTTGGATAGATTGCCATACAGGTCCTGCCAGGATTATTGCAAGAGATCTTTCCATTCCCTTTCCCTTTCAACTTACTCCATTCCTTTTTCTAGTTTTTGTATCTATGTCCACTTCTCTCCTCCCTGTCCCTCAACTTTCCTTCTCCTTCCTGCCCTTCTTCTTGATCTTCTTTCCACCAGAATCTATAGCTTCTCCCCTGCTCCCACACAATTCTTCATGTCTGGCCCTTTTACCATGAACTCCTGACTTGAGTTATCTGAGGATTGGTGTGCTCACAGCACTTCTGAGGGCTGAGCAGGTGGAAAAGACAGATAGGGAAGGATAGATGTGAGTGGAAGATGGACAGAGGGATGGGCAGAACCATTTCAATCAATTATCCTTGGCTCTCATTTCAAGTCCTTCAGTCAATAGAATTAAGTTTGTGTGATTTAATATTTATTGTGCACCTTGTACCATAGCCAAACCCTATTCTGTTTTGTATGTTGAGATGGAGTGGATGGAGTTTTGTTTTATTTTGGCTTCAGCAAATCTATTTCTCTCCAAAAACCCAAAAGGTGGTTTGTGGTGATTGCTGGTCTGTCCAGGGGATGAGGCTCTTACGCTTCTTGCCAGAAGGATGCTCCCTGCTCAGTGTCAATGGGCGAGCATTTAAAACACCAGCAAGGGACCTGGACCTCCTGCTTCATCACTATGCCAAGAATCCCCAGCCTGTATTTCTTTTTCATCTGGTGCCGACAGGGTGGTTTTTGTGTTTTACCCACTGGCTGACTAAATTAGAGTCTTGGCTGAAAATGAACTGGCTGAAATTCAATCCAGACAAGACAAATACCGGGGGTTGGTAGACTATGGAACTTGTAAGAGCTAGCACTGGTCATCTTTACACAGGATTTTCCACCAGGAGATGTTACAGTTTCAGCCGATAGAAATGTGACTATCATTTGGCAAGTGTTAGGTTGTGTTAAGAGGCGGAGTAGTGTGATGGTAAACACCAAAGGGTTTTGGATTAGATCAACTGAGTCTAAATATTGGCTGTCCCATCCAGCTGGGTAACCTTAGGCAAATTGCTTAAACTCTAAGTCTGCTTAAACTCTAAGTCACCAGCATGTCATTTAGGGTGGCACTTGAGTGACCAGATGGAGTTGCTGAAATTATGTGTATAAAAAACTTGGTGCAAGCTCTGGCACAGGTCTCCCAGTGACTGGGCTGTGTCTCTATGTCTTCCACATGGGATTCTGGTTTTGTTTGTTTTCCAATGTGGAGCTGGAGGGAGAACTTATGGTCTCACTAAATGTGCTGAGCCACTTCTCCAGCCCAAATTCCTTTCTCTGATGGTATAAAGGGATTGATCCTGGGACTTCAGAGTCTCAGGCATGAACATCTTTTGCATAGCCATTATGTTATTTTCCTTGTCCTTCTTTCTTTCATTTAAATGAAACAGATAATGAGGGGCAGGCTAGAAAAGAGAGAAACTAAAATACAACAGCAATTGTATTACCCATGATGTTCTTGGTGTTCCCATGTGGGGGCAGGGATCAAACCCAAAGTTTTACACATCTACTAGGCTATCCCCATACTGTGCATTAGGTTCTATTTTTTTAACACCAGAGGACAATCTAGTGTTAAATACAAATGCTTACTGACAAAAGGAGTCTCATTTCACATCTGGTTGGAGGTTAGATCTGAGAAGAGAGACAGTTGAAACTAAAAAAACAAACAAACAAAAAAACTGGAGCTCTTTAAATTGCACAGTGATGCACCCGGTTTAAGCACTCATGTTCCAATGTGTCCCCTCTGTGCAGGGTGTAAGGGAAGGGGGAGGGACCTTCACAAGTCGTGAAGTAGCATTGCAAGTGTCTTTTTCTCTTTCTCCATGTATCTTCCCCTTTCTCTTAATTTATCTGTCTTTATCAAAAGAAAGAAAAAAAAGGGGGTGGGGAGGCTAAAAAAAACAAACAAACAACAACAACAAAAAAAACCCCTCAAATTGTAGCTCCCTGGTTTGGATACTTGCTGAACATATCCTGTGCTGTGCCAATGGCCTACAAGTTTCAGTCTCTGTATAACAGCATGTGTTTGAGGATTATCTCCCCTCAATAAATGGTCACCAGGATCCAGGCCACAGATTATATAGGTCATCCCAAAAGAAGCAACTTCTCACACTCCTTTGAGCTGAAAAATTCCAGCAAAAACAAACATTGAAACCAGGATAGAATCATAACTTCTTAGTCTACCATTGGGATGTAAAAAAAAGTCAGTGGATAAAAATCATTATCAATATAGATATTTAGTACATGGTAAGTAAGGATAGCACACTGGGGCTATTTGCTGATTAATGTCTCAAACGGTGTGAGGGAGAATTATATACATATATATTGCATGTAAATGAAAGCATAGCATCCCCTTTTTAAAATTATTTTTATTTATTCATTACTTATAAGATAGAGACAGAGAGAATTTGAGAGGTGAGAAGATAGAAGGGAGCGATACCCGCAACACTGATTCTCTACTCACAAAGCTTTCCACCTGCAGATGGGTACTGGGGGCTTGAACCCTGGGTTCTTGTGCATGGTAACCTGTGAATTCAACCAGGTGTACCACCATCTAAACCCGTAAAACAAGATTTTAAATAGACATAATAAGGTTAGTAATTAAATTAATAAGTATACATTATTATTTCAATGAAATGCTAGTCTATCAAACTGTATAAAAGTTGTGGGGAGTCGAACGGTAGCACAGCAGGTTAAACACACTTGGTGCAAAATTCAAGGACCAGCGTAAGGAACCCAGTTTGAGCACCTGGCTCCCCACCTGCAGGAAGGTCGCTTCACAGGCAGCGAAGCAGGTCTGCAGGTTTCAATCTTTCTCTCCCCCTCCTCTTTCCATTTCTCTCTGTCCTACCTAACAATGACCACAACAATAACTATAATTACAATAAAAAACAACAAGGACAACAAAAGGGAAAATAAATAAATAATTTTTTTTAATTTAAAAAAAGTTGTGAACATTTAGTCTTAATGCCTAGCCTTAAGTCATGGTGGAGGAGTAATGACAATGAAACATACTTTGAAGACTGTCAGTCTAGATCCTGCTTCACATTCACTCTGATATCCTGTTCTATCTAGGTTCTCACCATGCCCTCCCACTGATATCCTCAGATTAACAAGGTTGACCCACAAGATTTCCTAAATCTGTCTGCAATTTCCTTCTGGGGAAGACTTCAAAGACATCTCATGGAATCTCATGAAAATCCTTGCAAATTTTAATTTAATAGAAGACTAGAGGTCAGGAGATGTCTTAGGAGTTAACACACAGCACTTATCCTGGGTTCAGTCTTCTCCCCCCACCTCACAGCACCACATGGAAGCACTGTGGACAGCATCAGGGATGCTGGAATCATGCTTTGATTTCTCTTTTTCTTTGTATTCTCTTTCTCTCAGACTCTCTCAAGGTATATAGAATAACAGTTGGGACAGGTAGGCTATTTAATGGTATCATACATATATAAGGTCTCAGATCATCCCCTGGCATGGCATTAAAGTAAATAGAAAATGTTCATGGGCTGACGTATGGGGATCAAGCTCTATCTTTCCTTTTTTTTTTTTTTTAAAGATTTTATTTATTTATGAGAAAGACAGGAGGAGAGAGAAAGAACCAGACATCACTCTGGTACATGTGCTGCCAGGGATTGAACTCAGGAGTTCATGCTTGAGAGTGTAGTGCCTTAGCCACTGAGCCACCTCCTGGACCACAAGCTCTATCTTTCCTAAGTTAATTGTTTATTCATCTGTTGGGGAACAGTAAAACCACTGCTTAGGTTACTTTGTATTTCAATTTCTTCAACATTATTAAAAAACATATTTCTTAAAATGCAACATGCTTAATATAGTGTGTATGTGTGTATGGTACCTGAGAACAATTGAAAGTAAACATAAAATTGTATCCCTGTTTATAAACACAGTGAACAATATATTTATCTTAATTCATAACAATTAGCAGTCTATTGCCTGTATGCATTAATAGTCAGGGTTACAAACATGAAACAGATATGACCATTTCAAAAGTGCCACATATGTTTTGGGGGAGGAAGTTGAACTGTAATTTGGAAAACAAAAAGATTTTAAATTCACATTTCTCTAGATATTTAAAAAATATGATAAATGCAATTGAGTTCACATTTCAGTAAGCTGTAGTCTCTCCTCTTCACAATACCCTGATTGAGCTTTTGTAAAGTTACCAAGCATTTGTTTTCAGTTTATGTACAGGATTTCTCCATGGAGATATGTCCATAGCATGAAGGCATTCAATATAGAAAATGACATGCAATGCCTTTATTCTTCCAGTTTAATTAATGTGGTGACAACTGCTTGGCAGAGACTATAGTGGAGAAGAGGCCTCTGTAGAGAACTGCAGGTTATAAGCAGTAAGGAAACTGTCAAACTGTTTCTGGGACCCAGCATATCAAAATCCAAAGCTTATTTTGCAGTATCACTAGAGATAAATTCTGGGGAGGACAAGCAACCTGAAAACTGGGTTAGTTAGTCTAACAAAAAAGTAAATTGACAGTGGTAGACATTGTGTGTGTGTGTGTGTGTGTAGTTCACATTTCTGGAAAGTGGTTTCTCACCTTTAAAAAAATCAATACCAAAGTCATAGGCCCCTTGAAATATACCTAAAATAGACTTCCTAGCTTCTTCCAACATGGAGACCCCAAATTTCACCTGCTATATTCTTACAGTTAGGTTCACGATTATTAAACAAATTGTTCTGCTTTATATCTTAATGCTTGTTAGCCACAAAGTTGCAGTTGCTACCCTGATGCCAATCTGATGTCCCTGGGCAGATGACCTCAACAATGTGTCCTGGAACCCCACCTTTCCAGACCCTTACTCCATTAGGGAAAGATCAAAACAGGCTGGGAGCATGGATCGACCTGCCAACTCCCATGTCCAATGAAGAAGCAATTATAGAAGCCTTCCACCTTCTGCACCTCATAATGACCTTGGGTCCACACTCGCAGAAAGATAAAGAATAGGAAGCTACCGATGGAGGAGATGGGATACAGAACTCTGATGGGAACTGTATGGAATTGTATGCCTCTTATCCTACAATCTGGCAACCATTACTAAGTCAATTTTAAAAAACAATACCAATAATATCAGTTAGCCAAACAATTTCTCCAATCCATGAAAAAATAGTAACCAAATCCCAGTGAAGAAAGAGAAAAGAAAGAAGGGATAGCAAGAATAGACAGTTATGCAAATCTATTATCCACTGTATATTCTAGGGGTAACAAGAGGGCAAAGGGAACTAGAGCAGAGATACACACATAAGAGAGTCCACTCTGAGTCAGATTGCTTCCCCAAAATAATTCAAAAATTCAGACAGGCAAAGAAGAAGGAAGAAGTGTATGACAAGATAAAAAAAAAAAGAGAGAGAGTGAGAGACAAGAGAGAGAAAAGGGAAAAGATAAGAAAAAGAGCTGTAATTAAAGAGCAGTGAAAGGAAATTCCCAAATGTGTATCAGCGAATTCAAAAAAGCACACTGTGGTGTGGGGGCTGGGGGCTGCGACTTTGGAAGCTGTAGGATTAAGGAAGAAGAGATGACAAGAATGAGAAAAAAAAAGAAAGAGAGAGAGAGAAAAAAGAAAAGATAAGAAAAAGAACAGTCATAAAAGGGCAGTGAAAGGAAAGGGGTTTTTTTTTTGTATTTATTTTTAATTATTTAATTAGCTATGCGGGTTGAGGTAGAGGGGTTTGGCTACTTAGAAAGAAAAAAGGCCAGAGGTTTCAGAAGGGTATAGACTTAGAATTAATGATATTCCCTGGTGGGGCAGGAATTTGGTAAAGAAAAGGAGGTCCCCTCCCCTGCTAGGAGCTGGTCCCCAGGCACTGGTTATGGGGGGTGGGGGGGCCAGGAAGGAGGTATGCTTGAAAATTAAAAGGAAGAAAAAAAAATTTTTTTCCCCTTTTTTCCCTACTCTAATTCTTAACCCAAGTTAAGTTATAGTCACCTCCTTGGTGTCACCGCTAGGACCCCTTATTGGCTGGCCTGCTAAAGGCAGAAAACCCTACTGTTTCCAGGAGATGTGGTCAGAGCTTAGCCACTAGCAGCTTCTCAGTCCGCCATCTTCCCACCAATAATATCAATACCTATCCAAAGTACTAAAAATTTGCTTGAGGAATTCAAATTTCTTTCTTTTCTTCAAGGGTGTTTGAACAAGGTAAGGTCCTTGTTTTGTGAATGACCTGAGGGATAGACAGTAACCAAATGATCAGCCACAGTACAGATAAGTAATGAGAAAGACTGGGGAATAGAGTTCTATTAGTTTGCAAATGTTACTATTTTTGAGGACCCAGGTTTATGCCCCCAGTCCTTAGCAGTGAAGCAGTACTGCAGATATCTCTCTTTATCTCTCCCCATCTCTTCCTTTCCTCTCAATTTCTCTCTGTCTCTGCCAACAAAGAAAGAGAAAAATGGCCACCAGGAGCAGTAGGTTAGTCATGCAATCATGAGCCTCAGAGATAAAATGGTGGCAATTAAAAAAGAAAAAAAGCCTAGGGAAATTGAAAAGCCCTTGGTCCTAGATGAAGAGGTAGGCCACTGCAGACAGAGGAGTTAAGGAAGATCTCTCTGAGTTTTGACCTGTGACCTTGGTTAAGGCAAGGAAACCACCCCATTGTGCAAGCACCGAGCCTCAGCAATAACCCTGGAGGCAAAAAAAAAAAAAGGACTTCTTACCTCCAAAAGAGGAAAAATAATAGATTCATCTTATTTTAAGCCACTAAATATGAGATTTACATATTGCTATAGCAATAATAAAAAACTAATACAGTTTCCCCTGCTACCCAAAAGTGAAATATTCCTAGGAATCTCTCACACAAATGCTTCTTATTCAGTTCCTGCATGGTTCCACTTTTCGGCCATTTGCTATTGCAGTTAATTTCCATTTTTTGATTTATTTGTAAAATGGAAACACTGACAAGACCATAGGATAAGAGGGGTACGATTCCACATGGTTCCCACCACCAGAACTCCATATCTCATCTCCTCCCCTGATAGCTTTTATATTCTTTATTCCTCTGGGAGCATGGGCCCAGGGTCATAATGGGGTGCAGAAGGTCTGGCTTCTGTAATTGCTTCCCTGCTGAACATGGGTGTTGGCAGGTTGATCAATACTCCCAGCCTGTCTCTTTCCCTAGTAGGGCAGGGAAGCAGGGCTCCGGGGGAAGCCGGGCTCCTGGACATTTGTATCCCTTCCTCTTGTGAGTACATTGGCTCTTCATCCACCAGTACTTGGTCACAGAATGCTCAAACATCATCTTTATCCACATCCACATGTGTTGAGAGGCTGAACCTAGTTCCTGGGGAGGAACCAAGGGTGTGTGTTCCCCCTGTAGCAGCTACTGCAGAACAGGCTTACTTTCAGGCATGGCATAAGAGTAAAAAGCTTATTCAGATTCCTTTCAGTTAGTGAAAACAGATCCTACTGTAGAGCTGTCATAAAAGGAAAGTGATATAATTTGAATTTATGGTGGGGGAAACCTCTTCAGTTGTCAGAGGCATTGCCTTCTGGTGCATGATAGGTCCAATCAGCATCAAGTGAGGGTACTTTGAACTCCCTTATTATAAGCAACAAGGTGATGAAGTAGATTTCTAGATCCTTTACAATGTCTTACAAGGAGCTATTACCATGGAATCTTCTAATCTTACAAACTATTATTGAATTACTAACAAAAATTACGTTAAAAATTTAACCAATGATTCTCAACTCTGCCTCTGAGAATTTCTCCAGAATGTTTAGTATCTTTTTTTTTTAATTTTTTTAAATCTTTTTTTATTTTTTATTTTTTATATTTATTTATTTATTCCCTTTTGTTGTCCTTGTTGTTTTATTGTTGTAGTTATTGATGTCACTGTTGTTTGATAGGACAGAGAGAAACGGAGAAAGGAGGGGAAGACAGAGAGGGGGAGAGAAAGATAGACACCTGCAGACCTGCTTCACCGCCTGTGAAGCGACTCCCCTGCAGGTGTGGAGCCAGGGCTCGAACCGGGATCCTTATGCCGGTCCTTGTGCTTTGTGCCATCTGTACTTAACCCGCTGTGCTACCGCCCTACTCCCTGTTTAGTATCTTAAAGGTGTTATAGGTGAAAGCCTAACATGAGTAAAAATAATCTTGTACAATACAAGGTAATAGATGATGATGTCTACAATCATATGATTAGATCAAATGGTTTTTGTTCTCACCACCCTACAATGATTGAAAAATTATCCTAATTTCTGACACTAGTTCTCACTTGAAATTGTTTAAGTATACATTTTCATTTAAGCTTTTATAGATATAAACAAATGCAAGCAAACTAGATGGCAAGCAGTTTTATTTCAAAAACTCTTTGTCAAATAGTGAGATAGAAATATTGTCATTTCTTCACTTAACAGGAGAAAAAGGTATGGAGCATTCTGAAGGAATAGAAACAGCTGGAATAATTAATGTCCTCCAGAGAAAGCTTTATTCCTCTGTTTTGCAAATAACTTTCTAGATAATTACTATGCCATCATGTGATGATTAGATCAGTTACCTGTCCCCATCACCCTGCAGATATTTGGGGGTTATAATGTCGTGGTACTTCTTACATTCAATAAACATTTAGTAGCATTTGGTTATGAAGATACTGTATGGAAGTAACATTCTTGGGTTATTCAAGGACACAGCTGAGTAATCCTTAAAGTGACTATCAGATGGAAATGGATTCCTCATCTTTATCATTATTTTTTTAATGTCCATACTAATAGTTATTTGTTGGCTATATGCAACGAGAATAATTATCAAATGTCATGAATGCATCATTTATTCCATGGAGCACATGTACAAACCTATTTTACATACAAGCCCTAGCTAAGCCTCAGTCTCCTCTAAGCACTCCTTATCCCTTAGCATGCCACTGCTGACTTGCCCTAGTTTATGAACTTAATGTTTGAATGAAAATATATTTAGATGTATTCCTTGAAAAGAATTAATTCAGGAAAGACTCTTTTAGATTTTTTTTTATACACATCTAACAATCCTGGTTGTCCTTTGTGCTTGTGAATTTTTAGATACAAGGCTAGGATGTTCAGAAAGAACAAAGACCTTTGCTGTGTCCTTAATACCCCAATATCACAAGTTACAATTAAGGTTATGTTCAATGCAGTTCCTCCCCTTCAATGTCATTTGAAAAATCCAATTCCCGTATCAGCTGAAACCCCATAGGGTTCCCACTGTCTTCTGGTGACTTCCTAGAAGATGAAAAAAGAAAAAAACAGCTGAGATTGATTGTGGGATCACAAGTTTTAGCAACAGCCCCTGATCTAAGAGTATTTCCAGGGGGAAGATAAGTCTGGCTTAAACCTGTCAGAAACAGCCACCCTTTCCCTTATATGAACTCTTTCTCAGAGTTAATCATGAGCAAGGTTTCAAATGACAAACAAATCTGCTACCCACCGTAGACATTTTTAAGAATCCAATATACTATAGAGTTCTGGTGGTGGGAATTGTGTGGAGTTGTACCCCTCTTATCCTATGGTTTATTCAATGTTTCCTTTTTATAAATAAGAAATTTAAAAAGAAAAAGAAAGAGAAAGAGAGAAAAAAGAATTCAATATGCACAATGTCCTGACTTTACATTTGACAAAAGTAAACTTAGATGCTCTGAAATCCATGCATGTGATGTCTAGATTACTATTAACTAGAAGGCTTATATTAAGAACTCAACTTGTGAAGTATACAGTTTCTAGAGACTAAAGTATTGAGAATAGACTGATCATTCTATCCTCACCAAAAGTGTAGCAGTGATATAAGTGAATAGAGTGTAACTTGGGTTTGAAAGCTTCTCCTGTATAAACATTTTTTAATGTTATTATTTGTTTGCTAGATAGAAACAATGAGAAATTGAGAAGGAAGGGGAATATCAAAAGAAAGACAGACATATGCAATACTGCTTCACCAGTCATGAAGCATCCCCGCTGTAGGTGGAGACTTGGGGCTTGAACTCTGGTCCTTGGCCATTGTAACATTTGCAATCAGCCAGATGCACCACTATCCCATCTAGAAAGCTCTGCTTCTTAAATATTTATTACTCTCTCTAAAAAAATTGTTTCCTCATTAATAAAAATGATGGTATCTCCCTGCAGGGTTGTTAAAAATGGTCCACAAAGTCTATTAATAGAACAATCATTGCTAGGTTTGAGATTCTTCTCCTTTCTTTTATTGAAGTATAAATAAAGACATATAATAATGGACATAAATTGCATAACTTTTAAAATATTTATTTATTTATTTTCCCTTTTGTTGCCTTTATTGTTTTATTGTTGTATTTATTATTGATGTCGTTGTTGTTGGATAGGACAGAGTGAAATGGAGGGAGAGAGGAGGGGAAGACAGAGAGGGAGAGAGAAAGATAGACACCTGCAGACCTGCTTCACTGCCTGTGAACCGGGATCCTTCTGCTGGTCCTTGCACTTTGCGCCATGTGCACTTAACCTGCTGAGCTACCACCCGACTCCCAGATTGCATAACTTTAAAGTTTGTAAGTCAATTGAATTTTTATATATCCACTAGGTGTAAGAACAATCTAGATCAAAATATAGAGTACTTCCATCGTTCCAACAGACCTTTTTCTCTCCTTTATTCTTTTTTAAAAAATTTTATTAGTAATTTAATATTTATTTACAAAATTACATGTGAACAGGGGTCTAATTCCACACCATACTCATCACTAGAGTTCTGAATCTTTAGTCTCTCTACTGCCACCACAATTCCCCTAAGATTGTAGGCACACAACTATAGTAGTTTTGCTTGAGTTTGCTAGCTGGCCTGAAGTTGAATAAAAATATTGTCTGAGAAAATGGTGTCAGAGTAGAGAAAAGGGCTAGAAAGTTGAATTAGGGCAGTGAGTAGCTCCCATCCCTGAAAAACAATTCTGTGGATATAATTATCCTGACCAGGACCCATATATATATATATATATTTAGCAGCAGAATCTGTATCACCTCTGAGTCCCTATTGGTCTGAACTCACAGCTCCTGGTCACAGCTGGGAACTTTGCAGGCCACACTCATTTAGGACCAGTCTTGCTTGAGTGGCAGGGCAGGATAACTCTCCCTCCCTTGGGTGGTTTCCCCTTTGTTTTTTAATAGAGACATAGGAAAATAGAGAGGGAAAGGAATTGGAGAAAGAGAAGAGAGAGAAAGAGAGACCTATAGCACTGCTTCACCTGTTCCACTGCTCATGAAGCTTCTTCACCCCTGCAGGTGGGGACTGGGGTTGAAACCTGATCCTTGCTTGCTGGAAAGTATATGCTTTACTAAGTGCACCACTGCCTGGTTCTGAGTGTGTGTGTGTGTGTGTGTGTAACACTTTTAGGTTCACAGCAAAACTGAGAGGAAAGCGTAGGGATTCCCTGTTCACCCACCGCTCCCCCCACACACACACATTTAGCCTCATCTGTTATCAACATCTCTCATCAAAATGATTCAGTGATTGTAACTGATAAACTTCTATCACTATACAGATGTCATTACCTATACATTATTATATAAATCATCATAACCCCAAATCAACAGTGTACATAGAAATTCACTCTTGTTGTGCATTTTATAGATGTGGATAAATATATAAACACTATACAGATTGTTTTCAGTACCCTATTGGAATTTTGATTATGATGATACCAAACAGATGAATCAGTTTGGGGATAATTAAAACCCTAACAGTAATGTTTTTTTTTTCAGTCTATGAACATTTATTTAAGTCTTTGAAAAATACCTCTCAGGGACTTCTAATTCTTTTAAACAAGGGCTATTGCATTTCTTTTGATAGCTTATATTCATTTTTATGCTTTAACATTTGTTTATTGCCACCAGCTTTATTGCTGAGGTTCAGTGTCTGTACTACAAAGCCACCACTCCCAGCAGCCATTTTACCTTTTTTCTTGGTCTTTCTATTTCTATTAGATAATACAAATAGAAATTGGGGAGGAATAGAGAGGGAGAGAGAAGGAGAGACACCCGCAAACCTGCTTTACCACTTTTGAAATGTGCCTCTTAAAGGTGGGGAGCAGGGGGCTTGATCTCGGATCCTTGTGGTATGCTATCAGAACCCACGCACTCCTTTTTTTCTTTTAAAAATATTTTATTGATTTATTTATTTTGGATAGATATAAAGAGAAACTGAGATGGGAGAGAGAGAGAGAGGGAAACAGAGACATCTGTTTCAGCATTCCTGAAGCTTCTCCCCTGCAGGTGGGGACAGGGTCCTTGTACACTGTAATGTGTGCACTTACTACCTAGCCCCTCATTTTTTAAGCTTTTGTATATGGTATTTTTTTCATTTTCCCAATGTTTGTTATTACTATACATGGTCTTTCAAAAAGCTATACATAAAAGGACAACTTCTTACTTCTAATCTCCATGTCTGTCATTGTGTGTGTGTGTGTGTGTAGGGAGAGAGGAAGGAGAGAGAGAGAGAGAGAGGAAGTCTTGTGTAAAGTTTAAATTATTTTTCTGAAATGTTTGGTCAAATATGCTAGTGAAGTCATCTGGTCTTGAAATCTCCATCAGATATTGAAAAAAATGGTATATTTTCTTCTTGAAAAAAAAAAAACTTAGTGATATTCTTGGCCCAGCTTTGGAAAGTGAATTTTTTTTTTTTTTAAGATACAGAGTGGCAGAGGGTGTGTGAAAGAAACCATAGCACCAAAGCTTCTGTCAGTGTGGTGGGATCCAGAATCAAACCTTAGAAAGTAGTTTTTAAAATATTCCTTTAGTACATCAAAGTTGTCAAATTTGTTGGCAGCAAGTTGTTCATGATGTTTTTTATTGCAGTTTTAATGTCCATATTATAGAGTCTATAATAACATATCCATTTTCATTTCTTTTTTCATATTCATTTCTTATATTACTGATTTATCTTTCTCCTTTTTGTACATCAGTCCTGCTAAGAGGACTATTGTTCTTAATTTTTTTTTTTGCCTCCAGGGTTATTGCCGGGGCTCAGTGCCTGCACCACGAATCCACTGCTCCTGGTTCCATTTTTTTCCTTCTGTTACCCTAGTTGTTTTACCATTGTTGTGGTCATTATTATTGTTGTTATTTATGTTGTCATTGTTGGACAGGACAGAGAGAAATGGAGAGAGGAGGGGAAGACAGAGAGGGGGAAAGAATGATAGATACCTGCAGACCTGCCTTACCTCCTGTGAAGCGACTCCCCTGCAGGTGGGGAGCCGGGGGCTTCAACTTGGAACCCTTGAACCGGATCGTCCGCCTGTCCTTGAGCTTTGCGCCACATGCGCTTAACCCACTGTGCTACCGCCCCACCCCCATTCTTCTTAATTTTTTTGAAGACCTTTAGTTGGCTTCTGCTGATTTTTCTCAATTATTCTTGACTTTACTGGTTTACTGATTTCCACTCTTTAAATTAAATCATTTTATTTGCTTGGATTAATGTCTGCTCTTTTCTAACTTCCTGAAATGAAAATTTAGTTCACTGACTTAAATGCTTCTTTTAAATTATACACACTTAAAGTTTGTTGTTAAAATTCGGAGGCTCTAGCCGGGCGGGCTAGCTTCACGGGCAGGTAACAGAGACGACCAGAGACATACGGCTGGGCAGGGAAGCTGTATTTCTTTATTTAGGAACAACGATTCATAAACTAAACCAAACTAATCACCAAACAGAACTCTGCTGTCTCTTTGCGGTGGCGCAAGCACTCTCTCTTACTCTGTAACTCTCCAACTCTGGAACTCTGGAACTCTTTAAATCTCCAACTGTGGAACTCTCTAACTCAGGCGGGGTTCCTTCGGGGCCGCGAAACTAACTGGACTGATCCAATTCTCTTGGCGGGGGAGAACTACCCAATGTAAAGCATACAACAAAAGTTGTATTTCTTTTATAAACACTATTTTAGTCAAATTCCTTGATTTCATATTTTAGTGATGATGAAGTTAAAGCATTTGTTTGCACTGTGAAATATTTTGACCCATATATCATTCAGAAAGCTTACATTATTGTCTAAATATCTAGATAACTAAATATCTAGAGTTATTTATCCAGTTATCTCACTATTATTGTGTCCTAGTTTAATTTTTCAATGTGCAGAGAACATACATACCACAATACCTCAAACTTTGTAAGATTGTCCTATTCTGTGTGCTTTTGAATACATAATCTGGAACTATTAAATATATACACTTATTAGGTCTAATTAGTTTGTCTGTGTTTCTTAAGTATTCTATAAATGTATCAATTTGTATGTATGAGAGTATATACTTGATCTATCTGCTACCAAAAAGCAGATGCTACAAATTCAGCCCACTAAAGATTTAAGACTAGCTTATCTTTCTTCATTCATTATGACCTTTCCTTTACTTTTTTTTTGGGGGGGAGGAGGGATATTTTTAAATTTTTTAAAATAATCTTTATTTATTTATTTATTTATTGGATAGAGACAGTCAGAAATTGAGAGGGAAGTGGGTGGTAGAGAAGGAGCGAGACAGAGAGACACCTACAACACTGCTTCACCACTCACAAAGCTTTCCCCCTACACGTGGGCACCTGGGGACTAGAACTCATATTTTGTTTTGTTGTCACTGGGAACACCCTTGGGAACAAGAGTTGACTCTTTCTCTTAAACACTGAAGACATTCTGGGTTGCTCTTGTTTGTTTGTTTTCTTTCATTGAAGCTTCCTCCAGTGTGGTGGGGGCCTAGCTTGAATCTGGGTCATGCTCAAGGCAAGGCATGTACACTATCCAAGTGAAATATGTTACTGATCCATACACCTTTCATTTTTATTTACTTTAATTGCTTTCAAAAGTAGAGCTGCTCAGTTTTGGCTTCTAGTGGTCCCAAGGATTGAACCTCAGGCATCAAAGATTTTTATATTATTATCTTCTAGGCCAGGCTGACTTTGTCAGATAGAAGAAGACAGAAAAAGAAAGCTAGGGAGAGATAACACAACACAGATGGTTCCTACAGTGCTGTGGTGAAGAGGATCAAATCAGGACCCAGCTAATGGCATTACAATGCCCTATCAGGTGAGTTATTTCATTGCCCAGAGTAAGCCCTTTTGTATTCAATCTAATTATTCCATGTCCAGGACACGGCTACAATTGATAGGTTTCCTGCTCCTACGTTTTGTCTTTTCCAAAGAGCTAGAGAAATAGATAGCTCATCAAATAGGGCACGCCATGCAATGCCATGCCTCAGCTCAAATCTGAGTCTTAATACTACAGAAGTATGTGGTGGCACCAGGGAAAACTCCAGTGTTGTGGAATCTCTTCCTCTCTCTGTCCTTCTGCCTTTATCTTTATAGCTGAACGAAACAGAAAAGTCAGCCCAGGAGTAGTGAAATCACATGTGCAAGGCCCGGCTCTGCAAAAACAAACTAAAGCAGAGAGCCACATAAGTGGAATCACACAACTTGAACTTGTCCCCCTCCCCACTTCTTAGCATGATGTATTTGAGTCACCTGTGTTTCTATATGTGCTGTGGCGTAAATTTATAAATATGACTTTTTTTTGGTCAGGCTGATGAAATAAAGCAATTTACTAGTTTTTAAATATTTAATTATTTATCTATTCCCTTTTTTGCCCTTGTTGTATTGTTGTCGTCGTTGGATGGGACAGAGAGAAATGGAGAGAGGAGGGGAAGACAGAGAGCGGGAGAGAAAGACACCTGCAGACCTGCTTCACCGCTTGTGAAGTGACTCCCCTGCAAGTGAGGAGCTGTGGACTCCAACCTGGATCCTTATGCCAGCCTTTGTGCCATGTGTGCTTAACCCGTGCTACCACCCGACTCCCGAAATAAAGCAATTTAAAAGTTGAGCCAGAGAAAAACTTCAGCCCCTAGACTTTGGCTTAAGATATTTACAAGTGAAAGTGGCAGACTAAAAATCTGGCGCTTTGATTAAAAGAAGACTCTTGCCCTTATCCCAGGTAATAAGACATAAACAAAAGTCTGCATCCATACCTAGTAATTGAATAAAAGGGCCAGTAAGTAAGTGATAGGACCAGAACCAGTCATCTTAATTAAGACTGTCAATAAGGGAGCCAGGCAGTAGCACAGCGGTTAAGCGCAGGACCATGGTAAGGATTCGGGTTCAAGCCCACCTGTAGCGGAGTTGCTTCACAAGCAGTGAAGCAGGTCTGCAGGTGTCTTTCTCTCTCCCTCTCTGTCTCCAACTCCTCTCTCCATTTCTCTCTGTCCTATCCAACAATGAAGATATCAATAACAACAACAATAATAACTACAACAATAAAACAACAAGGGCAAAAAAAAAACAAAGGGAAAATGAATAAATAAATATTAAAAAAAATTTTTTTAAAAAGACTGTCAACAGAGAAGTTTCTGTCAGATAGTAAGGAGATTGAACCCAACACCTCAGACAATAAAGGCATGCACTTACCCTTGAGCCACCTCTCCAAGTTCTTAGTGTTTTTGGCGTAAAAAAAAAAAAGTTTTTTTTATATTGATGAAGAATATTTTAGCATTTTTTCTTTATATGATTTTTTAAAATTTTTGCTCTACTCTTTGTTTAATCCCAAATAACAAAATTTTCTCTTACCTGTCCTTCAGTATTTATAAACTTAGGTTTTAAATTTAGATTTATGATATATATTGTTACTTTTTAAAAAAATATTTTTATTTATTTTCCCTTTTGTTGCCCTTTTTTATTGTTGTTGTAGTTATTATTGCTATAGTTATTGATATCGTTGTTGTTGGATAGGACAGAGAGAAATGGAGAGAGGAGGGGAAGATAGAGAAGGGGAGAGAAAGATAGACACCTGCAGACCTGGAAGGGACTCCTCTGCAAGTGGGGAGCCAGGGGCTGGAACCTGGATCCTTAGGCCTATCCTTGCGCTTTGTGCCACTTGCGCTTAACCCGCTGTGCTACCACCCAACTCCAATTAAGTTACTTTTTTAACGTGTACATTTAACCAGGTGTGCCACTCCCCAGCCCCTGAGTTACTTTTTAAATATAATCCTACCTATGTGTCGAGGTTCCTTGTTTTCACATAGATGTTCTATTGTTTCAGCATTTTTAACTAACGAAACTCCCCCTTCTTTACCAACTTATCTTGGTATCTTTGTCAGGCTTTTTTTTTTTTTTTTTTTTTACTCTGTCTTTGATCAATTTATGTCTGGAAAAAAGATGTCAAGATAACTCAGTGGATATACATTTGTCAGCACCATATATTTAATTGAAGTGGTGAGAGTATCTTTGGCCTACACCTAATATTAAGGGGAAACACTAAATCTTTTAACAGTGTGATACTAGCTATGGGCTTGTCAAAGGTGTCCTTTATAAAGTAGAGAAAGTTCTTTAATTCCTCATTTTCATGGAAGTCTTTTACAATCATGGATAATGGACTTTGTCAAATGATTTTCTGCATCAATTAAATTAGTCATGTGTGTTTCTTCTTTAGTCTATTGACATGGTGAATTATATTGACTGATTTTTGAATCTTAAATCAGTCTTGCATTCCTGGGAAAAATCTTCTTGGTCACGGTATATTATTATTTTTACATATTTTGTGACTGATTCATTAATATTTTGCTGAGGATTATTGTATCTATCTTAATGAGAGATGCTGCTTTGCAAGTTTTCTTGTTATATTCTTGTTTGGTATTGGTATCAGAGACATTCTGAGCCCTAGAAATAATTTGAAAATTGTTTCCATTTCCTTTTTCTATGAGTTTGTATGGAATACATTTTCTCTCTCCTTAAATAACTGCTGGAGTCCTCCAGTGAAGGATATAAGTTTTCAGTCTGTTTATTCTTGAGAAAGCTCTTTGGTAGTCTGTTCTATTAGGAATTAATTTGCTTGATTTAAATAATCAAAACTTATGGACATAGAACTGTCCATAAATCCTTTTTTATTATTCACTGTCTGGAGAACTAGTAATTGTGTCTTTTCTCTCTCTGTCTCTGTCTCTCTCTCTCTTTTTTAACAATTTATTTTTTTATGGGGGGGGTGGCAGTAGCGAGCAGGTTAAGTGCACATGGCACAAAGCTCAAGGACCAGTGTAAAGATCCCGGTTCCAGCCCTCGGCTCCCCAGCTGCAGTGGGGGTCCCTTCAAAAGTGGTGAAGCAGGTCTGCAGGTGTCTATCTTTCTCTCCCTCTCTCTGTCTTCCCCTTCTCTCTCGATTTCTCTTTGTCCTATCTGACAGCAATAACAACAAAGACAATAAACAAGGGTAATAAAGGGGGAAAAATAGCCTCGAGGAGGAGCAGTGGATTCTTGTTGCAAGCACCTAGCCCCACGATAACCTTGGAGGCAAAAAAAAAAAAAGATTTTTTTACAAGATTATAAGATACAATGTATAGTTCCATACTATACCCACCACCAAAGTTCCTTATCCTCACCCTCCCACACCTCCCAAAGATAACCACCATAGTTCTCACAAGTCTTAATGTTTGCTTGCTTCTGTTTTGTTAGTTTTTTTTTTTTTTTTTGGAAAGTTCATATAAATCAGGTCTCTAGATTTCGCATATGAGTGAAACCATCTGGTAGTTTTCTTTTATCTCATTACTTATTTCACTAAGTATAATCACCTCCAGTCCCATCCATTTTGCCCCAAGGGACACAATGTCACTTTTTTTTTTTAAGTGTAGAGTAGTATTCCATGGAGAATATATCCCATAACTGCTTTAGCCAGTCATCTGTTGCTGGGCATTGAGGCTGCTTCCATTCTTTGGCTATTGTGAACAATGCAGCTATGAACATAAGGGTGCATATGTCTCTTCTAATTAGTGTTTGTCTACTGAATAAATGCCCAAGAGTCATACTGCTGGATCATAACATAATTCCATTTTTTATTTAAGGACTTTCAGTACAGTCTTCCAAATGGGGCTATACAAGTTTTTATTCCCATCAGTAGCAGAGTTGCCTTTTTTCTACAACGTCTATAATAGTTGTCATTTCCTGGTTTATTGAATAAGCCACTCTCCAGTGTGAGATGTTATCACAGTATAATTTTAATTTGCAGTTTTCTAATGATAAGTGAAGTGGAGCATTTCTTCATGTGTTTGTGGGCCAGGTTTATCTTTTCTTTAGAAAACTGTTGGGGACAGGCAGTGGTGCACCGGGTTAAGCTCACATAATAAGAAAACTCTCTGTTTACTTCTTTGGCCCACTTTTTTATTGGGTTATTTTTGCTTCTTTTGTAGATATGTACTGATTTCTGTACAGATGTTTGGTATCAGTCACTTGTCTGATGTGTGATGTGCAAATTTCTCTTTTTTGTCAATTAGATCATTAAAAGTCTTTTCAGGGAGCTGGGTGGTAGCACAGTGGGCTAAGTGCACATGGTACAAAGCACAAGGACCGGTGGAAGGATCCTGGTTCAAGCCCCCGGCTCCCCACCAGCAGGGGAGTCACTTCACAGGCCAGGCGGTGAAGCAGGTCTGCAGGTGTCTATCTTTCTCTCCCCCTCTCTGTCTTCCCTCCTGTCTCCATTTCTCTCTGTCCTATCCAACAACAACAACAACAATAATAACTACAATAATAAAAAAAGGGCAACAAAAGGGAATAAATAAATGAATAAATATTAAAAAATATTTTTAAAAAAAGTCTTTTCCAATTTTCTGGTCTTCCCAGTGATAGATAATTATTTTTCCTTTAATCATCTTTCTACTGCCTTTCTTTTCTTTCTTTCTTTTTTTTTTTTTTTTTTACCAGAGCACTGCTCAATTTTGGCTTATGGCGGTGTAGGGGATTGAACCTGGGACATGAGAGCCTCAGGCATGAAAGTCTCTTTGTATAACCATTATGCTATAACCCCACCCAACTGCCTTACTTCTTATGAGAAACTAACAGGGTCTCTTCTTTTAAAAATTTTTTTTTAATCTTTATTTATTGGATAAGGACAACCAGAAATCAAGAGGGAAGGGGGTGACAGAGAGGGAGAGAGACAGAGAGACTCCTGCAGCACTGCTTCACCACTCATGAAGCTTTCCCCCTGCAGGTGGGGGACCAGGGGCTCGAACCAGCATCCTTAAGCATTGTAATACATGCACTCAGCCAGGTGCGCTACCACCCCACCCTAGTAGGGTCTCTTCTGTCTTCTTTCTTATCTGATGTTCTTAGTTGCCCCATCAAGGTTTTTTTTTTCCCTTGAGAGACATTATAAATGTCAACTATTGAATATGTTCTTGCATACTGTATAAACATTAGAGAAGATGTATGGGAAGTGTCAAATGAAGTGCCAGATTAGTTGTTAGAATTGTTCCAAGTAGTTTTAATTGTGAAAAGATCTCAGATGACAGTATATAGCCAGAAATTTTTTGGTTCTTTCCCTTTTCCAGGTAGCTCTTATTTGTTATATAATGATGATGGAAGTATATTTAGTATCTTAATCTTAACATAGGCTTGTCAGTTTCACTTTGGTCTGTCTTCGGCTACTGTCTTACTAATGAGTGTCACTATTCACAATGGGGATTCAGAGAGAATCAGTGTAAACTCATCTGACATCTGGGGCCGCCACTCTAACCATGGTCTTTTCTGAGTGCAACTGAGGTGTGGGTTTATCACAATTTGGGTTAAAAGGTCAATGACAGATAGATGAATGTACTGGTGAACATATTGGTGGGATATAACCAAATACTTCACATGTCGATACACTTTGAAGAAATCTTTATATTTGGTGCAGAAATCTGGTTAACAATCTTCATTAACTAAATTTTATTTCTGAAATGGAGAGGAAGTAAATTCTTTGTAATAAGAACAGCTTTAATTTTCATTGTGCTGCTCAGGCTTGTCTCTGTCTCATATGAAGCTTTCTTATATGTAATAAAATTAATTAAATGAACAGGTTTAGAAATGAGCTTTGGAGGGCTGGGGAAGTGGGCTCAACATTAGAATGCCAGCCTAACCTGTATGCATGAGGCTCTAGATGTAATTCCCTTCACCTTATGGGAACAGAAAGAAGTTACTCCACAATTGGTGGGGTAGGACTTTGTATTCTCATATACTCCTTTGCTGTTCTTTCTCTCTGTTTTTCTCTCATCCTAATAATGGGGGGGGGGGGGGTTGGGCCAGGGAAGTGTCTCAGTGGTAATGCACATGGATCTACTCTAAGCACTTCACCAAAACATAAAACAAAACAGTGCATTTCAAAATGTAAATTCAAGTTTTGTCTGGGTTGGGTAGGGTATGCCTTGTTACATCTAAAAATCTCACTCACTCCTTTCCTGTCATATTCCTTTTTAATGCCACAGAGAACATTTGAAAATTAAGTATTCAAAGTTCATAATTTAGTATTTGAAATTTTAGTGTTTTAAAAGAGAAATTCCAATTAGATCATTAATCCCAACTTCCCATAGGAAAGATTTGAACAAAGGCTCCCTACTATTTAGGAGCAAGTTCCCAAGGAATGTCCTTTTCAAGTAGCCTGGCATATTCCCTAACAGCAGCTCAGTCAGTAAACAGGAAAAGTTTTCTAACCAAGCAAAATCTACCTTAGATGTACATCATTTATGTTTTTCCATTTAAGATACCAACAACCCCCAAGTTTCTATCTCTAGCCTGGACTTCTAGCTCTAGACTGGTTTAACATTCCCTTACCATCTTCCACTTAGAAACCTGATAAAAATATTTAACTAACCACATCTATACCTGGACCTTTGATAGTATCTCCTCTAGTCTTCCTGTGTCAACTATAGTCAACTCTACTCTTCTAGATATTCAAGACAAAAAAGGAAAAAACAAAAACAAAAAAGCACTGACCTCTTTCTTTCACAATCAAGATCTAATTAATTAACAAACCTTGTAGGTATTTGATTTATATCTAGAACCCCACAGCTTCTCACCTTTTTTTTTTTTTTTTTTTGGTAACACCTTTATCCAGGACACCATTATCTTTGACTTGAATTATTTTTAAGTCACACAAGAGAATAAACCTAGAGCCTTGTGGCAGTGCTAAACTGCCTACCTGGTATAATTTTATTTGGGAGGTTATTTTTTTTTTTACATGGGGAAAATTTATTGCAATTTGATGAGACTTCAGTTGTGGTTCAGAAGCAGAGTAAATTCAGTACTAGGGGAAGGATTATAGTGTAGGATATCTTAGAGATAGTTTATGATCCTGTCACTTCAGAGGAAGCAATGCTTTTTGCCCAAGATGTTGTATTTAAAAAGCAGAATTCAAAACCTACCCTAACCTCAGACAAAGGGACACGAACCCCAGGGGGAGGGGGAGCATTCAAAGGTAAACATGATACCAGTGGGGCCCCCAGAGAGACGCAATCCTGCAACAGGTTCTCAGGACAGTCACCTTCATGAGGGAATCTTCTTCTTCTAGCGTTTGCCCTTCTTCCGTAGCCAGTCAACAGCGTCAGGTTGAGCCTGATGTAAAGTTTTGAGACCTCCTTTGAATCTGGAGAGGTGGCAGTCGTTTACTATGTGGGTCATAGTCTGTCTGAAGCCGCAGGGGCAGTTCGGGTCGTCTCTGGCTCCCCAGCGATGGAACATAGCGGCGCACCGGCCATGGTCTGTTCTATAGCGATTGAGGAGAGCCCAATGAGGGAATTGAGGAGAGCCCAATGAGGGAATGAAGACACAGAACTTTGATGCTAGGAATGGTGTGGGATTCTACCTGTCATTTTGTAGTTTTGTAAATCACTAGTAAGAAAAAAAAAATAGAGATTCTATGCCAGTTTGGGTTTTCTTTTGTGGCCAGACACTAAATGGAATTTAGTCTCTTATTACTGCTTCACATACTGAAGGGTGTGAGTTTTATAGGAACATTGGAGATTTAAAAAAATAAAATTGTGGTAAGTTGAAGAGCAGTAGTTATGACCACTACTATGTATCTTCTTTAACTTACTTGAAGATGGTTTGCTCCTCACCATTGTCATGCACACTGTTTTTTAAGAACTAAAGTCTAATTCACTCAACAGCCACCTTGATTCTGATGATTTCTTTATATCATATGTATCTAGTAATAACTGTAATCTCAGTCCAATGACCTACTTCACTTACTTTGTTACTTTGTTTTTAATTTTATAAGGGACTTAATACTGATTTATAAGATTGTAAGATAACAGGGGTATAATTCTGTACTGTTCTGACTACCAGAGTTCTGTATCCCCATTTCCTCTATTGGAAGCTACTGTAGTTCTCCCAAGGTTGCATATATATGGGTTGACTATTATTTCTATATCTATCTATCTATCTATCTGTCTAGCTATCTATATTTATATATATTTGTCCTTTTTTTCCCTTATGGTCCTGCCTTCGCTTCCTTTCTAAGTCACACCTACACCTACTATTCTTTCAGAATGTCTTTCCTTTCTTCCTCTTATTTCTCTGGGTTCTGGTGGAACTGTTTCAGAGTCTCTGGTCATCTTCCCATATCATTTCTCCCCTCTGGGAGTATGGACTGAAATTCTTTTGGGGGTGCAGAAAGTGGAAGGTCTGGTTTCTGTAATTGCTTCTCTGATGGACATGGGCATTGGCAGGTCTGTCCATATCCCCATTCTGTTTCTATCTTTCCCTAGTGAGGTAGGGTTCTGGAGAGGTGAGGTTCCAGGACATATTGGTGAGATCATCTGTCCAGGGAAGTCAGGATGGAATCCTGATAGCATCTGCAACTTGGTGGCTGAAAGGTAGGAAGATATAAGGCAGGACAAAATGATTAATGAACATGAACCAAAAAGTAGAAATAGAATAGGTGAGAATAGGGATCTTAGGGTGGAAAGAAGCTAAGAAGTCTATTTTAGGTATGTTCCTAAGAACCCATGAATTTTGTAGTTTTTGTTTGTTTGATAGCTAACATGGAGGTGGACAAAAATATTGTCTGGGAAGATGGTGTCAGAATTGAGAATTGGGCAAGAAAGTTGGATTAGGGCAGAGAGCAGCTCCCAAATTTAAAGAAAATGTATGACTATAATTATTTACCCATCAACCTGACTTAGGGCCCAAATATATTCATATTAAGCACAGGAGCCTTTGTAACCTCTGAATCTCTCTTATCTGAGCTCACAGTTCATAGTCATAACTGAGAACATTCTAAGCAGCACTCATTTCAGGACCTTGAGTAGCAGGGTAGTATGACCCAGCTTCCCTTCAAAGACGGGGACAGTCCCTACCATTGCTACTTTACAGGGGGAACAAGATCATGGAGTGGCCCATGAAAGGGCTTATGATGACGTTCCTGATGGAAATGACCAGTGATGGTAACCTTCTTCACATTTCCACTTAGATTTCACTCAAACACTTCAAAGGCAATGTGTCTAAATTTGTACTTATCTTCTTCATTCCACAGACCTCTCCCTCCAGGATCTCCTCTTTTAAGGAACGGATCTACCAATGCTGATAGTACCTACTGTCCAGGTCAGAAATTTGTCTCCTTAATCCAATGCTGTATTTCCTGCACCCAACACAATGACTGGCACAAAGCTGGTACTTGGAATTTGTTGAATGAACATTGAATATCTTATGGGAAATGTTGTAAAGTTAGACTTTTAAACTCCTCCCAAAACCAAGGAAATCAATTATGATTTATCTAAACTCTAAGCAAATGTTCAGTGCTTCTAACATCCAGGCTCTTCCCATCATGCCAAAGTTACCACTATTTACTCAAATAGTTGAATACCTTCTAAAATCCCCATCATTACTGTGCATCAACATGCAGTTAAATGAATGAATTGATTATAATTTTCTCTGCTCTACCAAATTTCTCTTTCTCATACTGTGCTTCATGAACATGTCACTGCTGGAAAATGAACACTAACTGCGTATTCAGGGCATTTAACAGCAAATTTGAGTGAAATGTTGATATCTTGATAGGAAAGATTTCTTTGAGCTCTACTAAGCATTTTTGAAAGCAAATTGTGTCAGCAGACTGAAATTACATGCAAAATTATCTAAACTATCCACATATGATAGGCAGTCACTTTGAAACAGATGCAGCTTTCAAAATGTAGGGGATGAGGCTGAAATAATATCAACCTCCAGTCTAATTTTACCTCCAATCTAACTCTGCTCACAGTTGAAGGCATAAAACGCCAACAATTATGGTGCACAACACTGAATGAATTAGCAAAGGAGGACACAAATAGCTCTATTGTACAATGGGGCAGTTGCTGCATTGTCTACTATCTTAGAGTCTTACTGAGTTCTTACAAGATATACAGTATTCCTGGATCTGGTTCATTGCTTTAGTGTCTTTTGTATGGAAGCAAAGTAGGATATACTTTGGAAGAACTAAAGAGGTTCTTTCTGTCTGAGGTTTCCATGCTCCAAGCCACCTTAATTACACTGAACAGTTGTCATCTAATCTGTTGGAATTATACCATCAATTGTTCATCCATCACACCTTGAGGGCAAACATTTCTCAAAAATTCCTGTCACCTGCTCTCTAGTCTGATCATTCCCAGCTCCTATTTTTAACTACTCTTGAATTTGATGAAACATTTTTCTTGAAGTCTTGAAAAATAATGAAACAGTCTATGGATTAGAACCCCGTAATCCTAAAAATTAAAAATTTAAGGTATTATGTCCGTTTGAATTGCAAAATTTTAAGCAATACATCATTTCCCAAGTTAAATAAGAATACCTCTTTTCAGTTGGAACATTGCAATATTCCTCACTTAACTGCTCTTTAAGACACAAATTCTACATGGCAACAACAATAATAATAATAAGAATACTGATAAGAATACTCCTAACATTTATTTCGTACCCATTATGTACCAGGTACATAACTTAAATCAGGAGTTTCTGTGGAGACCAGGAGATAGGTGACCTGATTGGCCACAAACCGTCCTATGCACAAGACTCTAGGTTCAAGCCCCTATGACTACATGGAAGCACTCGGGAAGAGCACCAGGGGAGCTCCATGATGACGGAGTGGTCTGCATCATCATTTTTCTCTCAAAAGAAAAAAGTATTAAAGTTGGGCAGGGGAGGTCACTACGGGATATTGTACATGTACATGTCCATTCCCCAGCATCAAGTAAAACCAATCAGGGCTTTTTGCTTTGTTGCTTCTGTTGTAGAATGTACATTTAGGACATTTAGCAACTCAAGCATCTACCCTCCCCACTTCATACCCAACTGTGACAACCAAAAATATCTATAGAAATTGCTTATTGTGCACTGGATCGACCTTCTCGTGGTGCATCCCGTGAGTACCCATTCATTGGGGAATCTGACGATCCTTCTTAGCCGACTGAATCCACATGGATCCCAGTCACTTTCAAAGCCAGCAACAAGCAGCTCCTGACAGCTTTCAACCTGACGCTGTTGACTGGCTACGGAAGAAGGGCAAACGCTAGAAGAAGAAGAAGTGAGCAAAACTACCACTAGCTGAAAATTACTATCCTAGATTTATCAAGATTGTGTGTGTGTGTGTGTGTGTGTGTGTGTGTGTGTGTGTGTGTGTCTATCTATAGGGGTCCATTTCTGGGTTTCACCATGTTGGGCTAATTTTTTTCAGATAGAGGCAGAGAGAAAGAATCCACAGCATCAAAAACACAATTCAAGTTAGGTATCTTACTGGCCTAGATTATGAAGTTTTTAAATACTTAAAATAAGTTCATAAGGTTAAGGTCTACTCTTCATTGCATAGATAAGAGGTACAGAGATTCAATAACTTGCCTAGTCAGAGCTTGAAAAAATATAGCCAGTACTTGATTTAGTAATCCAGAAGCTCCAATTCTCTCTTCATATATATATATATGTATATATAATTGACTTATTTATATTGGATAGAGACAGAATTTGAGAGAGGAGACAGGGAGAGAGACTACTTCACTGCTTCTAAAGCTTCCCCCTGCAGATGGGGAGAGGCTTGAACTTGGGTCCTTGCACATGGTAATGTGTCTGCTCAACTAGGTGTACCACCACCTGGTCCCAAAGCCCCAATTATTAACTGCTGCCCTAGAGACATCACCATTTTCTGGCATTAGGGTTTAACGAGAAGCTTGTAGGATCAGAATTCCTTCCAGAATAATTGAAAAGTAATTGCTCCAATAAGGAAGACTGATCTAGGGATGGAAATTGACTTGAAAATGAGAGGAAGTTAGGTCTTCAACAGACTGCATGCCTGGATTATGGTAAATGGAAGGTATTTTTAAAAAGAATGCTTACATATATATACCCTGCAGCTTGGTTAACTTTCTGCCTACCACTTAAATACTTTTTAGCTAGATGGAATAGATGCTGAGAATAAATGTAAGGCTTCCTCTCTTAATAGAAATATCTGGCCCACCCGTCTGCATAATTTCCATCATTAGATTACCTCTTGTAATCGAAGATTTATTTCTTCCAATTAGAGGATTCATTTGCAGATAACCCTTGTTAAAATGTTAATATCCATATTAAACTCTGTTACTCTTCATTTAAATTAATTAAATTAGTTATTGAGTCATTTGGCAAGCCCTTAGAAAGTAAATTATAAAACAGAAAAGTTCTGATAGTACAGCCAGGGCCAGAGAAAGGCTGGGGCTGCTGGCATGGTATGTCACATACCAGACAGGCACTGTGGAGGGAGGGGACAGTGGCCAGCAGTGAGGATGAGCATGGAGTCAGAAGACATTGCCTCTTTTTTCTGTCCTTTCCGGTGTTCTACTTTTTTTTTTCTTTTTTTTTTTCCTCCAGGGTTATCACTGGGGCTTGGTGTCAGCACTACGAATCCACTGCTCCTGGCAGCCATTTTCCCCATTTTATTGGATAGAACAGAGAGAAATTGAGAGAGGGGGAGACAGAGATGGAGATAGACATCTGCAGGCCGATTCACCGCGTGAGGAGTATTCCTACTGCAGGTGGGGAGCCAGATGCTCAAAACCCAGATATTTGTGTCAGTCCTTGTGCTTCTTACTATGTGTGCTTACCTGGGTATACCACTGCCTGGCCCTGATACTTAACAATATCTTCTGTCAGTCTGGAATTCTGCCCTCAAAATGCACCTCAGTCCTAAAGCAAACTCTTGAGGGGTGAAAACTTCCAAAGTGGCATTGCTCCACTTTGAAGCACCTAATCAAACTGTTTTCTATTTTAATGGTAAGTGGGAATTTTTGTGCAGGAAATCTAAGCCTGAAGTCAAAATGCACATGGGTTTTCCTTGGCCCTGGTTGCCTCCCCCATTTTTTTTTTTCTGTATTGAGGGAATTAATGGTCTATAGTCAACCATAAAATACAGTAGTTTTGTACACGTATACCATTTCTCAGTTTTCCACATAGCAATTCAACCTCCTCTACGTCCTCTGACATCAAGTTGGCCCTGGTTTTTCTACAAATTTAGTGCCACATAAAATGTCATCATCTTATCTGGGATAAGTAAGTAAGTCCTTTTTTTTTTTTCTTTCATCGTATTTCTTTTTTTTCCTTTTATTTCTTTATTGGGGAATTAATGTTTTACATTCAACAGTAAATACAATAGTTTGTACATGCATAACATTCCCCAGTTTCCCATATAACAATACAACCCCCACTAGGTCCTCTGTCATTGCTCACTGTTTATGTCATAAATTAAGGAAGAGTCTTTCTTGCCATGTTATGTGAGGAGGCAAAACAGAATTCTATTCCTTCTGCTCTTATTCATTATTTCTGAATAAATCCAAGAAGATAGCTACTGGGTTGTTTTCTTTAAATCATAGTGGCTAATGACTATATGAAAAAGATTATCCATCTGGGAACACATATAGTCAAATTTTTTCTTCAAAAAAGGAAAAGATTAAAATCCTATTGAAGGCACTCTATGTAACTTAAATCTGCTCAAAACAATCTCTAAGCGGGGCTGGGCTGGGTGGTGGCGCACCTGGTTGAACGCACATGCTATAGTGTACAAGAACACAAGTTCGAGCCCCCAGTCTCCACCTATAGGGGGAATGCTTTTCAAGTGGTGAAGCAGTGTTGCAGGTGTATCTGTCTCTCCTCTATCACCCCCTTCCCTCTCAATTTCTGGCTATCTCAACCCAGTAAATAAAATAAAGGTAATAAAAAAATTATCTCTAAGTATTCAAATGTTAACAAAAATTTTTCCCAAAAAATATGAGCAGACAAGAAAATCATTCACATACCTAAAGTAAACTTCCTAGCTTCTTCCCACCCAAAGACCCTAATTTCATCTGCTCTATTCCTACCTTTGGGTTCCTGCGTATTAAACCATTTGTCCTGCTTTATATCTCACTGCCTTTCAGTCACCAAACTGCAGGCAGTACTATGATGCCATCCTGGCTTCCCTGGGTAGACGACCTCACCAATGTGTCCCTAAGTCTCATCTCTCCAGAGCCTTCCCTCACAAGGGACAGACAGAAACATGCTAGGGGTATGGATCAACCTGCCAAGGTCCATACCCAGCAGAGAAGCAATTACAGAAGCCAGACAGACCTTCCACCTTCTGCACCTCATACAGAATTTTGGTTCATATTCCCAGAGGGATAATAGGGAAGTTTCCAGTGGAGCAGATGGGACATGGAACTCTGGTGATGGGAACTGTATGGAATTGTACCCCGTTATCTTGCAATCTTGTTAATCATCATTAAACCACTATTAAAAATTTAAAAATCATATCCAAGGTTCAAAACTAATATAATAGAAAAAAAATTATTGTGGAATTCCTAAAGGTATAACCCTTCCTGACCTCAAATTATACTATAGGGATATTATAATCAAAACTGCCTGGTACTGAAGCAAAAATAAACACACAGACAAATGAAACAGAATTGAGAGCCCAAAAATAAGCCCCACACCTACAGACAACTAATATATGACAAGGTGGCCTAGAACATTAAATGGAGATCCTTTTCAACAAATGGTGCTGAGAAAATTGGGTTGAAGCATGGCGAATAAGAAACAGGATCATTACATATCAACATGCACAAAAGTCAACTCTAAGTGGATTAAAAAAAAAACTGGACTCTAGAAACCACCAAACACACAGAATAAAACATTGGTGGAAAACTCTACGATGCTTACTTCAAAAAAGTCTTTGAAGAATCAAGTCCAACAGCATGGAAACACAGAAAGAAACAGAAAGAATGGGAACACATCAAATTGAAAGGCTTCTGCACAGTGTAAGGAATCACCACTAGGATAGAAAGATAACCCTGCTGAGTGGGAGAAGACCTATATAAGCTATATATCAGATAAAAGGCTAAGAACCAAAATATATAAAGGTCACCAAACTCAGTGACAAACAAATCTTTATTAAAAAATAGGGAGAGGACATGGACAGAATCTTCACTAAGGAGGATATCCAAACGCCAACAGACATATGAAAAAGTGCTCAAAGTGACTGATTATGAGAAAAACACTGATTATGAGAAAAACATCTAAGTTCATTTCCCACGTCTACACTCAACTGGACCTGCCAATATACGCGGATATCGCCCACCCTGTTCAACGTTTGACGTCTCGTCACCCAATCTGGTCCCCTACGCCTACACTGAACTTCTCTGCTCCAGTCTCTTAGAAACAGAGCTGGCAGTCAGCTGAGGTAAAGAACAAACATCTCATCACAGACCCCTGCAAGTGTCAACCCGGCTTTGACCTAGCACGTTATGATTGGGCCCTCCTCAATCGCTATCGAACAGGCCATGGCCAGTGCGCTGCTATGTTCCATCGCTGGGGAGCCAGAGATGACCCGAACTGCCCCTGCGGCTCCAGACAGACTATGACCCACATAGTCAACGACTGCCACCTCTCCAGATTCAAAGGAGGTCTCGAAACTTTACATCAGGCTCAACCTGACGCTGTTGACTGGCTACGGAAGAAGGGCAAACGCTAGAAGAAGAAGAAGAAGAAAAACACAATGAAAGACAATGAGATACCACTTCACACCTGTGAGAATGTCATACATTAGAAAGGACATAAACAAGTGCTGGTGAAGATGTGAGTGATAAAAACCATTTTACACTGCAGGTGGGGATATAAATTGGTTCATTCCCTGTGGAAGACAGTCTGAAGATACCTCCTAACATTAGTAATGGACCTACCACATGATTTGGCCATCCCACTCCCTGGAACCTATCCAAAGAAGTCTAGGTACACCAATGTTCAAGGTAGCACTATTTGTAATAACGCAAACAGGGAAGCAACCTAGATACCCCACATAAGATAAGAAGCTAAGAAAGTGATAGTATGCATACACAATGAAATACTAGTCAGCTGTTAAAAATGAAGTCATCTCCTTAGCTTCATCTTAGATGAATAGCAGAGGAACCATGTTAAGTGAGATAAACTAACTAGTAGGATGAATACCAGATGATCTCTCTTACAGGCGGAACTTAAGAAATAAGTTGCGAGAAGCGAAACAAATGGTGAAACTTGGACTAGAACTGGTCTACTATAGCAACATCAAGGATAGGGTGGGGACAGGAGAAGGTGGCTGAGAGGGTACTGGGAACCCAATGCACAATGGTGGAAGAGACCCAACTTGGTGGTGGGAATGGCGTGCAGATATCTGTCCCAAAAGGATAAGAAACTGTGCCTATGTGACAAAAATTGTCTTGTAAATCATTATTTTCCTAATAAAACAATTAAAAAAATATATTCTAAAAATTGCTTAGATCAAACCAAACATATATGCAACTCAATTTTTTATCAGACTTCCATTACAAATAATTCATTTTAATATGAAAACTATGACAAAAGTAAAACATTTTTCTGATTTAAAAAAATACCATCATATGGATTTAAAAGCTTGACTGGACAATTAATTTGTATGAACGACCAGATAAACCTCTCACAAGCACACTGTACTTACCAAGTAGGCTTAAAGATGGAAAGTTGACCTATATCTGATCAAACTACTCTGGGCTTTTAAGAAATTATGGTGAGAAGATAAGCATAGACAAGATTCTGATTTTCAGAAACTTTTGTTTATTCTATTTTGCAACTATCATCTTTTAAAACTGTGGCCTTAGGAAAACCTGCTTTGGCAAGCAACTGTAGCAGTTCCTGTGGAGAGGAAGTGAAAAGACTGGGCTTATATACAAGGGCTGCTGGCATGTTCAAAGCGCAGGGGATAGTTCACAGAGCAAAATGTAGTCCTAAGTAAATGGGTTGCAGGCAATTTCAGTGTTAAGATAACATCATTAAGAGTAGAACAGATTGTGCTCAAACCCTGCTGTTTATAATTAACACATTGCTTCCAAATACTCCAGGGCCCCTGGTAAATAGTCTTCTGCTCACATTCACCCAGACCAATCAGAGTATTTTCATCAGATTCCATGCTGGGCCAGCACCTGTCTGGACAAATCCAATACAGCCAAAGAACTCCTCTCCCTGGCCAGCTAAGTAGCTGGATGAACACAGCTTGGCTTAGTCATTGTCACAATGTCCATATGGCTTTGAGGCTTGTTTTCACAAGAAATCATACAAGTATTTTATTATGTCAAAGTTCACCGTCCTATAAACAAAAAAACAGATATGTTAGTATCCTTACCCCCCGAGACTGCTCAGTTTTGTCTGATTATAAGAAACCATACATAATAGTTCACAACTATGGCTAAACAATTCTAAAATGCTATCAAAAGCACTAAAATGAAACGGACATTAATTTCTAAAAATGTTGCTAAGAACAGCTTCTTAAAAGCTTCTCATTCCCATGAAGTCTGTTTTTCTTAAAACTTTTCAACATTCTATATTAAAACTAAATTATAGAACATTAGGATTTCATTTGAAGGCTGTTTGCTTTTTGTCTAATGAGAATAAAGTAATTAGAAATGCAGAAGTACTTATCTTTTTCTTTTGAACAATGTTTATCTCCCAGAACACCTGTTTTTATCATTACATAATGCACAACTCATCTATTCTGATTTGTAGTTCTCATTCTTCTCAGTCTTAATACTGCTTGGCGTGTGTGTATTGTAACTAAATCTGTATGATCCAAGAATATGATACAACAAACAGACTATGAGAATGTATATTTTTATACTGTGATGGCAGGCAGAATATAGCAGGGAGAAAAAGACATATAATTACTTTCCTTTCTCCAAACTCATTCTTCACTATAAATATTCAGACGTGGAGGTTTATTATTTGAATAAATGGTCAAAATAATTAGATATAATGATCTAGAATAAGTATAAAATTAAAGTCTTAAGTATTCAATTCTACAAAAATAATCATGTGAGAAGGGCCTTTTAAAGATTCACTAATTGCATGCTCTTATTTATTAAAGTATCATCAATGCTTTTGTCTATCATCTTGTGATACACTTTAAAAAGATTCTAAGCAAATGATTGGCGTATCAAATATTTTTTAAAATTCAGAATGGGGGGACTGTAGATACTGATGATAAAAACACTTAAAAATAGATCAAATGAGAAGCTATGGCTATTGTGATATCTACTGCTGGACTGAAGAATATGCTGTTCAAGTACAATAGTACCCCTGAAGAAAACAAGATCTTTCTACATGATATAGAAACTGCCCACAACAGTCCTGTTAGCACCAGTAATTATATAACAACTAAAAATAGTTATTCAAATATAAAAAGCAGTCTTACTTCAACCATAAAGGTATGATTATTATATCATAAACCCATTTTTTCCCTCTTTCAACTCTAGAATACTCTAAAAGAATTTAAATCAACAAGACAGTTTTCATATTTTTTAATTTTTTAAAATTTGCTTCCCCTCCTTTTGTTGCCCTTGTTGTTTTATTGTTGTTGTGGTTATTATTATTGTTGTTATTGATATCATTGTTGGATAGGACAGAAAGAAGTGGGGAGAGGAGGGGAAGACAGAGGGGGGGAGAAAAAGACACCTGCAGACCCGCTTCACCGCCTGTCAAGCGACTACCCTGCAGGTGGGGAGCTGGGGGCTCAAACCAGGATCCTTCTCCGTTCCTTGCACTTTGCACCATGTGCACTTAACCCACTGTGCTACCGCCTGACCCCCAACAAGGCAGTTCTAATAACTAACTTCCTTTTTAATCATGATACTAGTTAAAACAATCTTTTAAGAATACCTTTGAAGGAAACAGAGTAGGCCATTATTAATTAAAAGGATAAACAAGTAGTATACTTTGTATGTTTCTCTAGGTACATTTCTCTACAATGACTTTGAGTTTTAAGCTACGAATAAAAAATGAAAAGATAAAGTGGTTTTGCTGGTTGCTTTCATGAGTGTTTTTAAATTGACACTGGATAATAAAAAAATAGTTAAGATGAAGCTAAGACTGAAATAACTTAAAAGTCCAATAGTATGGGACTAGAAGACATTTAACAAAAATATTCTATAGTTATATAAAATGATCAATATGAAAACTTACAATGATATAAGAGGGGAAAGGAAAACAGAGAATTGCAACTTTGTTCTGATAACTAAGAAATACTTTTAATGACTAATACAAGAAAAACACATGAAAAATCCGTTGTGAATTATTAGTACTTATTTAGTTATCTATTTGTGAAACTAATCATAGCATAGTTTCTGCAATAAAATTCTCTTTAACAGAACAAATGGATTTAAAAACATAAAGCAATTTAAATGTATTTATGAAAGTTTCACTACATTCCATTGCTATGCCTTGCTTCTGGGAAGCACTGAAGTAAATTGAGTCATAGAATTAAGTTTTTAATGACATAAAAACAAAAATCAGGACCTGGGAGATAGCTTAATAGTTATGGAAGACTTTCAGGACTGTAGCTCCAGAGGCCCAGGTTCAATCCTTAGCGCCACCATAAGCCTAAAGTAAGTGATGGCCTGGTTTAAAATATATATAAAATGTAAAATTTTTAAAAGCTATCCTGGGGCAGGGGGCCAGGACTTTGTCATATATAAAGACTTGTGCTTGAGCACCCAGCCACTACAAAGGAACATCATGGTGAAATGACTCCCCTGCAGGTGGGGAGCCGGGGGCTCAAACCAGGATCCTTCTGCCGGTCCTTTTGCTTCACGCCATGTGACTTAACCCACTGCACTACCGCCCGACCCCCCCATCCCCCAATTTATATCCAAAATAAATAAACATTAAATACATTGTACAAAATGCATGCTTTTTATGGCTTCAGATATACTTTAGAATAATACAAATACGATAGTTTTTGTATACTATGCATAGACTACCTCAGAGAACTTAAAGAAATTGTTTTCTGAAATAAGCACCTGAAAAAGAAATATATATGTATTTATAGTATTATAGGATATAGTATTGGTGGATATTTGCTTAGGAGTAACTCTTCAACAGAGTTCTAGAATACTTTCATACAAGTAAATTATATGGTACCTATCAAGGGATTTATTGATAATATTGCCTTTCTGGTTTCATTTTACTTTGCTTATTCTTTTACTACATGAAATACTTTCTTGTAAGATATTATTTTATTACATTTTTGCAGTTTGAATTTGGATTTTTAAAAATTTTTTTTAGTTCAGTTCTTAAGACTTGAAATGGTATAGTTGCAATCTTATATTACAATGTCTCCCTTTTGACTAGGAAAGAAAAGCAACTGGGAACTTGGTTACTGTGGGCGTGGCACACCCAGTAGAGTACACACCTTTTCAGGCCCAGGTGCGAACCTCCAGTCCTCACCTACATGGAGGAAACCTGATGAATGGTGGAGCTGTACTGCAAGTGCCTCTCTTTCTCCCCTCTCCTATTTCTGTTTCTATTAGAAATTTTTTAATAAATTGGGTTTGGTGGAATAAAGAATGTTCACGAGGACATGCCTCTGCTAAACACACTGCTATGCCCACCCCAAGAGCTAAGCACTGACTATAAAGCACAATATAGTAAATGTTAGATGAATAAATGAAGAATCTTATCTGATGCTTTAACTTCCTCCTAAATACTACACATACTGTAATCACACATATATCCCACTGTATTGGAAAGTGTCCTTGATTAAAGTCATAAATGGCTACTATTAAGTTAGATAGATTCTGCTTGATTTCTTGGCTACTGACAATTTTGGCCATACTACATTCCCCTTAAGTCTGCTATGTACAAGTTTATGGATGCGTGCACAGTATTCTGCTTTTTAAAAAATGTAATAGCTGAGGGGAGATGGGCGGTAGCGCAGCGTGTTAAGCACATTGGTGTGAAGCGCAAGGAGACCAGTTCGAGCCCTGGCTCCCAAACTGTAGGGGGGTCGCTTCACAAGCGGTGAAGCAGGTCTGCAGCTGTCTATCTTTCTCTCCCCCCCGTCTTTCCCATCTCTCTCCATTTTACTCTGTCCCATATAATAATGACGATATCAATAACAACAACAACTACAACAACAATAAAAAAAGACAACAAGGGCAACAAAAGGGAAAATTTAAAAAAATGTAATTGCTGGTAGCTAGGTGGTAACACACCAGGTTAAGCACACAGAGAACAAAGTGCAAGGATCCTCGTTTGAGACCCGGCTCTCCAAGGGCTGCTTCACAGGTGGTGAAGCAGGTTTTCAGGCGTCTAGCTTTCTTTCCCCTTCTATATCTTCCCCTCTCCTCCCCTCCCCTCCCCTCCCCTCTTAGTTTCTCACTGTCCTATCAAAAAAAAAAATGTAATTGTCACCAGGGTTATCACTGGGGCACAGTGCCTACATGAATCCCTTGTTCCTGGCAGCCATCTTTTCCTTTCATTTTATTAAACAGAGAGAAATTGAAAAGGGAGGGTGAAGGAGACACCTGCAGCACTTCCTTCACTGCTTGTGAAGCTTCCCCCTGCAGATGGGAACCAGGGGTTTAAACAAGGGTACTTGGACATGGTAACCAGGAGCATGGCTCAGCTCCTACATAAGTGTTCTTTTTTTAAAAAAAGAATATACATGTTTTCCCTTATTATGAACATTTAAATTGTGTCCTGCAATCTGACTGTTCTCTATTTCAAGTGTATGGAATCAGGTCTACCTACATCTCTCCGGCCCCAGCACCCTCTTCCCAAGACTTCACAGGGGCTTTGTGCCTGCCAAGACTCTACTGCTTCCAGTGGAATCTTTTTTCTTTTTAGTGTATGAAAAACAAGGAGAGAAAGAGAGAAGAGAGATACCACAGTACTATTTCACTAGTAGAGACGCTTTCCCTTTACACGGTGCTCCTATGTGGCAGACAAGGCTTAAACCTCAGGCCTCAGTGCATGGTAAAGCGAGCACACTACTCAGTAAGCTCCCGCCCTACATCCCTCACACATCTTCTTTGGTACTTGCTTTAGGGATTGCCTCTCCAGTAAGTCTTGAATTTGATATGAAACTCAGTTCTTTTTTTTTGCCTCCAGGGTTATCACTGGGGCTTGGTGCCTGCACTATGAATCCACTGCTCCTAGAGGCCATTTTTCCCATTTTGTTGCCCATGTTATAGTTGTTATTGTTATTGTTGTTGGATAGGACAGAGAGGAATCGAGAGAGGAGTGGAAGACAGGAGAAGAGAAAGACACCTGCAGTCCTGCTTCACGACTTGCAAAGCGACCCCGTGTAGGTGGGGACCTGGGAGCTCGAACCGGGATCCTTACACCAGCCCTTGCACTTCACGCCATGTGAGCTTAACCCGCTGTGCTACTGTCCAGCCCCCTGAAACTCAGTTTCTACCTCCCCTAAAATCACATCCACAATGACCCCCTTTTATCTAAAAATTTATGGCTAAGTTATCATAAGAAAATAGGCAACTTTTAGTTCCTTTTTTAAATATCTATTTTTATTAATTTTTTATTAACTGATTTAATATTGATTCACAAAATTGTAAGATAACAGGTGTATAATTCCACACCTTTTCCACCATAGAATTCTATGTCCCCACTCCCCTCTACTGGAAACTGCATTTGTTCTCCCTAGATTATAGATATGGGTTGACTATTATATATGTATATATGGCAACTTTTATTTCTTTTAGCATACCCTACATTTAAAACACTGTATTAAGTTTGAAGATGTGGTAGTCAATGATTAGCACAAACAGCCCATGTTTTTACCGTCTTAAAACTATACAGAAAGATGAGTTCTAGTTATTGGGTTAATTTATTAAAGCCACGATAGGTATTAGGAACAGAAAATGGAACCTGTATAACTATATGTGGTATGTGAGGTGGGGTGGTTGTGGTAGTCACAATATAGATGAGAAGGTGCCTTCAAGGGATAGTTACATTTGAAGCAGTTAGCCACGTAAAGAGGAGACTGTCAAGTGCTGATCATGCGAGGTGAGAAATAGAAACGTGAATTCAAAGAATGAGGAAGAAACAAAGTGGCTGAAATACAAATACCCATGGGAGAAGACATGTGTTCCAGATGTGGTTGAGCATAATGGAAGGAGGCAGGTCATTATGGCTTGCAGACAATTTTAAAGATTCTGTTTGAATCTTTAAAGGGTTATAGGAATCTACAGAAGACTTTGAAGTAGTAAGTTGGTACCAGATCTTTACAAGATCATTCTGGTTATAGAGTAGACAACAAATAAGAAGAGAATAAAATAGGCAGAAGACCAATTAGAAGATGACCAGAGAAGAGGTGATGGTTGCTTGGCCTAGAATAGCAGTAGCACAAAGTAAACTCATTAGGTGCAACTGAGCTAATGTCTGAGGTACTGGGAATGTGGATGAGAGAAATAACAAGAATGACTTCCAGGACTCATGTCCTATATAAGATGGCAGTGCGTAGTGCTAATCACTAAACTAGGAATGAGTGAACATTGAAAGAAGCCACAGCCATATCTTTCTTAGCTTTGTTGGCATATGTATAGAAGTTAAAATTTCCAGCATTAAGTTTTGCAAAGGTATTAATTATAGCAGAGGCAAATCTAACCTAAAAAGAAAAAAAGGCACGGTACATAAATAAATTACTGGAATTTTCAAGCACCAGGTTCTGAGTTCTACCCCAGCCAAAGTGATGCTCTGGCTTTCTCTCTCTCTCATGAGAAGTAAATAAATATTTTTTGTAAAGGTCTTGTCTTTAAACATTGAAAACTTATTAATATAGAGTGATGAATGTTTGAGAGATGGATACAGTTAAATCTGCCTAATTAAAAAAAGAAGTCAAGTCTCAAAAACCAGTTACATCTACAGATCAGATGAAAATAATGAGCCTCAGCAAGAAACCGGGCAAAGAATAAAGAAGGGCAAACAAGGGTGGAATCCTGGTCTCTAGAGAAATACTGTTCAGTGTCACTGAGAAGACAAACTGGTGAGTAAAGGTGGCTCTAGGGGAGTGGAGAAGATGGTACCCAGGTCACAGCTGGAAGAATCCACCTTAGACAGGAAGAGAGGGATACTCTACTGAAAAAGGAAAGAAAGAACATGACAGCAAGGTTAGTAGCTGAGAAAATTCTCAATAGCTGGCTTCAATTTTCTTCTGTGAAACACAACAAAGCTAAATAGTGAATATAAACATTGAGATTTATGATTCAAGTTGATAATCTCGGTGGAAAGTTTACCTGTGAATTTTGTGCTCTTCAGTATATAAGGTGGGAAGGCAGGGAAGCTGGCAGAAAATAATTACTTCAAAAGAGAATAGAGAAATAGAAGCAGATTGCACATTTCTCAAAGCCCATTATTATTCCAATAGTGCTGGGGGCACTAAGAATCTGGAAGTGGCAAGGCAAAGAAAGAATGACACTGAAATAGCCTCTAACCCCAAGGGTTTCAGAAAATAAGCAGCCACTACTAAATCCAGGTCCAGGGGAAGTAGTCTCCCCTGGGAAGAGTAATATTTTCATTAAGGTAACAAGGAAGAATATTACTCCCCAGAGAAAGGAGGGAAGAGACAATAACAAGGCAAACTTCAGAGCTCC
This sequence comes from Erinaceus europaeus, assembly GCF_950295315.1. Taxonomy (NCBI): domain Eukaryota; kingdom Metazoa; phylum Chordata; class Mammalia; order Eulipotyphla; family Erinaceidae; genus Erinaceus; species Erinaceus europaeus. The sequence goes on from NC_080169.1 coordinate 72,239,062, forward strand.
TAGGATCTACGGTAAAATTCCATCTTCGTAGTTCTTTTATTCACATTTGAGGCAGTAAAATGAAATGTACTTTTGAATATATATTTAATATCATTGACACTGTGGATTAAGTAATAGTAAATTCAGTTTGGGCTACTGTATATCCATTGATTAGAAATTTACAAACCTCTATCTAATACAATATGATGTCAGAGCACAATTCAAATTAGAGTATGTAGCGTCATGACATGTATAGCAATGACAAATTCCTTGAAGTATGCTTCACTCAGAAGTTAAGCCTCTGATAAAGGCTACTGGATATAATTTTTAAAAAACATCATTGCTTAAATAGTAATTTGTTTTGTCATACTGGGCACACTTTAAGATCCTGTTCAACTTCTTCTGTACAAAACTGTTCATTTTTTTTTTTTATCATAATGATACATTTCAAAACTCACATTTCAGGCTAGGAGATAGTATGCCTGGTACAGCAAATGCTTTGCATGCTGGAGGCCCTAGATTCAAGTCCTGGCACCTGATGGGCAGACCATGAATGCTGGTGCAGTGCTCTTATATTTCTCCTAAGTTTTTCCTGTATTACCTCTCCCCTCACCCCATTCTTAAAAAAAAAAAAAAAAAAAAAGCCACCCAGAATAGACAGTTCTGTTGGGGAGGCTGTTCAAGCACAAGGATGAGTTCATTGCTAGCACTACATTAAACAAAAATACCCTCTCATTTTATATATGTGAATCTAAATGTCATCAACATGTCATAAATAGCTGCACCAAAAATGGAACTTTTAACTAAGAAGTTGCCTTGCTAACCTGTGTAATCTGAACTTTTAAGACGTTATAAAACCCACTTGGAAGAAATCTTTAAATACAAACCCATACCAAGTATCATTTTTGAGCTGAATAAATAGGTTTTTGGATATATATTAATACATTTGAATCTATGCAAATAGTTCCATGTTTAATTTTTTAAAGGATACTAAAACAGAATATTCATATTTTAAAAGACTAGCAAAGAACTTTCTTACTCAGCCTAACAGTCTGCACACAGATACACTCCTTTCATGCAGTTCTGACAGATCATTATCCTGATACAACCATGAGATGAGGTCATTTACTCATTCATATAAATGGTTTTAACATTTTCCATAGCAGTAACTATACCTCTTTGTGAGAAGATGCATTACATTTTTAGACAGTGCTCATTTTGATAGACACACTTTCTTCCCTAGAACTTCTAATGTTCTAGAATTACTCAGAATTAGTTTCATCTACTTTGCACATGACAGCCCCTGAAATATTTGAGACAGTTACTATATGCCTGCTCCATATCCTCTCTCACACCTCACCCATCAGGAACAATGTGACATATTCCTCCTCTTACCCTCTCAGCATGTACCACTTGTCAATGTCCCTCTTTTAAAAAACTTCAAACTCCACATGACACACTAGATTTGATCTCTCAATGGCAAAGTAGACCTATTACATCCTTTGAGTTAGACAGTGAATTTCTATCAGTGTTATCTAAATTGGGATTAAAAAAAAAAAAAAAACCCTTATAGTCAACTAAAACACTTCAGACTTAAGTCTCTCTCACACTGGTTTAATGCATAATTTTTGTAGTCAGCTGTTCATTAAATCCTGTCTACTACTAGAATATTATTGCTGTCTTTATGCCCCCTAACTCTTAAGACAGAGTGAGATAGAGAAGCAAAGAGAGTGAAAGAAAGAAACCAAAGCACAAGCACTGAAGTATCCTTCAATGAAGTGGAAGGCTGGGCTAGAACCTGGTCTGTATACATGGCAAAGCAGTGCACCATCCAAGTGAGATATTTTGTCAACCCCTATTACTCCATTATATTAAGGTAGCTCAAAATATTGTTCTTTGTGATCAAATAAATTAATTTCCTAATTTCACAACATTTGTTAATATGATAAGAGGGTTTTTCTACAGTGAAGCATATTAATTCTTGGTACTTAATGATCTTTTCTTGTTTAAATGACCAATGATATTACATTAGGAAGAGCAGTAATTTTTACATTTGGTGTATTTTTTATATAATTCAATACGCTTTACATTAACAATTATTTTATACTTACCTAGCAATAGATCTGATGAAGTCTAATGATACTGTGCATTTGTATTTTGGTCCATCAAGTTGATCATCATGGCCAACCAGGGTTAACAGCTGAAGTGTGACTAGAGAAGAAATCTAAAAATAAGAAAGCATTTTTTGAAAATGTTTTAATGAGATTATCAGATGTCTCTTTTCCCCCCTGGAACATTATATAGCTCTTGAAATAAATAACTGAGACCACAAGATATTTACAAAGAATATTCTGAAATATATATATATATATATATATATATGTATATATATATATATATATATATATACATATATATATATATATATACACACACACATGCAAATAGGTACTTATGCTTAGAATCTGAGTTGCAAACTAGCAGTCTAAAAAAAATTCCATTAGAGACATCTTTGCTCCCTTAATGGCTACAAGAAATTATTACTACCCTTAAAGACGAAAACTAAAACAAATTCCTTCTCATAAACATAATATGGAACGTCTCACTAAATATTTCAGATTATCAAAATTACACTCCTTGAGAAGTTAAAGGTGAATCTGGGAATTTTTTAGAGTTGGGTAGCCAATCAGATAAGAGATAAGAAATATATCAGATATGGATTTATTAGTCTTTCTTAAAAACTGATTACCAATCGACAAAATTATTTCACTAAGTATATTAAAAGTAAAGTAACTGCTGCAAACTAAAGGAAAAAATTTAAATCTACATACATGCTATTTTTAAAAGCTACATCTAAAACAGAATAATATGTGAAAAAGTCTAAGGACAGAATGGTGAATATATGAATACTAATGAAAAAGAATAAAGAAGATGTAAGTGCTGGGCAACGGTATACCCAGTTGAGCGTACATGTTACAATGAGCCATGACCTGGGTTCAAGACCCAGCCCCCATCTGTAGGAGGAAAGTTCTGCAATTGGTGAAGCAATGCTGCAGGTGTCTCTGACTCTCCCTCTCTATTATTTCCCCCCTTCCAATTTGTCTTAATCCAATAAAACAAAACCAAAATATAACTAAAAGAGAATAATTGAAGGTATTCACTTAATAACAAAATGCAGGCCCTAAACCCATCTCTTATGAGTTGCTTGAGATTTTTACTATGAAGGAAAGTGAAACAGAACAGGATGGACAACTAAGGAATGATGGAAGTATAGTTACTAATATGCTAACTACTAATATGTTAACAGTCAAGACAAAGTATTGGTCCAACCAATGTGAAAAAAAAGTCTAGAGGTTACTCAGAATACTAGAAATGAACCTATCCTATCACTTGACCATTTCTCTCCTGCTTTCATTTACACCTATGTTCATAGCAGCAAAATTGTAACAGTTAAAACTTGGAAGCAACCCAAATGCCCCCCAAATGATGAGTTAAGAAAGCTGTGAAATATGTACACAATGGATTATCACTTTGTTGTTCAAACTGATGATGGCATCTCCTTTGCCTAATCTTGGATGAATATCAAAAGGATGATGTTAAATGAAATAAGCCAAAAAGAGAAAGACGAGCGCTGGATGATTTCATTCACAGGTAATACTTAAGAAAGAAGGAAAGGGGGGCCGGGCAGTAGCACAGCAGATTAAGTGCAAAGGGCAAGGACTTGTGTGAGGATCCTGGTTCAAGACCCTGGCTCCCTACCTGCAAGGGGGGGGTCACGTCACAAGCAGTGAAGCAGGTCTGCAGGTGTCTGACTTCCCCTCCTCTCTCAATTTCTCTCTGTCCTATCTGGCAATAACAACAATGACAACAACAATAACAATAATAACAAGAGCAACAAAATGGAAAAAATGGCCTCCAGGAGAAGTGGATTCATAGTGCAGTCACCTAGCCCCAGTGATAACCCTGGAGGCAAAAGAAAAAAAGAAAGAAAGAAAGAAAGAAAGAAAGAAAGAAAGAAAGAAAGAAAGAAAGAAAGAAAGGAAGGAAGGAAGGAAGGAAGGATAGGAGGGAGGAAGGGAGGAAGAAAGAAAGAAAGAAAGGAAGAAAAAAAGAAAGAAAGAAAGAAAGAAAGAGAACACAGGCTGAAACTTGAACTAGACATGGTGTACTCCACCAAAATACAAGACTCTAGGGAAGGGAGGGAGTGGAGAAGGCATTGGGATTTTCTGCAGATACCTATCATGGGGAGATGAGAAACTGTACCCATGTATCAACAACTGTACTGTAAACAATTAAAATCCCTCCCAATAAAATCTGGAAACAGACAAAACAGGCAGGAATCTTGATGAGAAAGGTCTCAAATTTTAATGAATAGCCAGCTATATAAGAAAGAATTATTATAGTCTCCTATGGCAAACTATATTTTTAATTTCAAATGAATCTCAGTTTTCCTGAGATTCATTTGTAAGAGTAAGTAATAACAGTCATTTGAAATATACATATGATATCCCTATATTAACAAGTATAGGGAGGTTTCTTAGTTTTTTCTTCTAGTATAGAAAATAAAATTACCTTTTACTTTGCCACTGGCTTTTCTCATAATTTTTCTTATAACTATTAGTTTCCTGTGATCCAAATACTTTCAATTCTTTAGCCCAGACTGCATGCCAAATTACTTTCTTTTATATCTCTTACTAGAATCATAAGTACATTGCTAATCTAGTTCAGAGTTCAAATATATTTTATTGGGTTATTGGAAAAATCAAGACATACTCTTGTTTTTTTATGCAAAAATGTCATAACTTTCTCCCAACAACCCACTAATACACAATTTAATTTTTTACTACTTTACCACATTAGTTATAATCAATTTCCAAGTGTAGTTAAGCTGGAGCAGGTAGTCTGTTGAGTCCTTTTCATTTCTACCAGAATTCCATGGGCAAATCATGTAAATTATGCAAAATGTAGCAGCCAAAACACTAATAAGATCACTGTTCAGTTTTTTTAGGGGTGTGGTGAGGTGGTTGTCTGATTTATAAAAAGCTAATACATGAAAAATCTAAACCTAAATAAAATAGGATGTGATTAATCACATTTTAAAATAATTCCAGAGAATTTTTATTCTTTATCTTTTCAAGAGAAACAAAATAACTTGAAAATTTAGAACATAACATAAAGCAGTATACAAATATACAAATAATATAAAAGTATCTTGTCATTTTACTAAAAATACCATAAGGGTAAAGTGGAAGAAATCAAGCCTAAAGATTGACTGATTCAACATTTTAACCACTAGCACATTAATTTACAACTAAATGAAAACTTTTGGAAAAAATAAATACTTGCAAAATTATGTCTATATGTGTGAAAGTATAAGCACACTTTCATCCTCATTGTTCTATCTTTAAAATCATCTATTTTTTATTTTCGATATTCCAATATTCATGAATCTCTTTGGAACTCCTTCTAGGTACTATGAATTCTAAGAATGAAGTTTTGGGGAATGGGCAGTGGCACACCTGATTGAGAGCACACATTACCATGAAGAAGGATCCTGGTTCAAGCCCAGGTCCCCACTTGCAGGGAAACTTCTGTGAGTGGTGAAACAGTGCTGCTGGTGTCTCTCTATCCCCCCCGCCCCCATCTTCCTCTGTTCTACCAATTAAAACAAACAAAATGAAGTTTTAGAAAAAAAAATTTTTTTTATTTACTGCAAGGGGAGGGGACAAATGGTTCAAAGTACAATCATTGGCACATGAGTGCAATCTGTCATCTCCCTGTACTAGGCACATACAGAATGCTCTCACCACTGACTTGGGTCTTTTTCCACCACCACTGATAAACTTCTTTGCCCAACTTTAAATGTTCATTATAATACAATGAAGTTTCACCTCTAGGCAAGCATTAATCATAGAAACTTTGTTATGATTAGTGGGAATGAGGCAGAAATCTATGGATAATAAAGAATCAGAACCAGATTTATAGTGGTATCTTCAGTATTGCATGTGCAAAGGTAGAGACAGTCATTTCTATTTGCTGTAGCAGCCAATGATTCAAAAACAAATTTATTATTGAAAGAAAATAGATACATAGAATTCATTCCTATTAGGATTTAGAGGACAGGAAATAACTTAGAATAATACTGGTTTCAGCAAAAAACAAATTGAAATAATTTGCAGCCTATGTAAGTACTGTCTCAGAAGGATTTAATCTTTGTTGGGGGAAAAGCTCTCTAAATAATAATGGTAAAATGTGTGTATACTCTGAAATATTTTTAAACACTTGTCAAATTTACAGAAGACATCTCATGCTTTTTAGCTTTGAATTAGTCTGGAACATATTTCATAAACACATACTAATAGAGTTTATTATATAGCAGGGTTTGATGAAGATAGTAATTTTTAAAGATTTATTTATCCATTAATGAGAAAGAGAGAAAGAATCAGAGTATCAAGCAGGTACATATGATGTTGGAGATCAAACTTGGGACCTCAATACTTTATTTACTGTGCTACCTCCTAGGCTGAGAGAACTAACTAAAAAAAAAAAAAAAAGTGCAGGAATACTTCTGTCCAGAAAGAAAGAAGGCATATTTTTTTACTTCTATTCTTCCCTGTAAGTGCAACTATAAATCTAGGAAATTACAGTTGCAGCAACCAAAGGAGTATTTTGAGAGTGGAAAGAGAAAGACAGACTGCCTCGGTATGAAGGAAAGGAAGAGTGATATAGAGGCAGGAAGTTTTATGATTTCCCAATCCAACAACATAAGGAGGGTTATCATCTTCCACCTCCCAGTTTAGAACAGGAAGCCTGGCAAAACAGGACTGGTAATTGTGGACACCCTGAATGACAAAACTATCCAAATTAGGACTAAAGACTGTCTCCAGCATACCTGTATTAAAGTCACAGCTGAATTAAGCTCTTCAAACAAAAAAGAAATAATAAAAGGAAGCATTAGCATGAAGGAGGAACAACAACAGGAAGATCAGAAACTGGATCAAATACACCATCTACTCATGGGTTTTCTGTATCATATTGATTAAAAATAGTGAGCACAACCTAATATTGAAGGCAGTGATAATGGTTGAGAGAGAGAGCACACCAGGTATGTGGAGACATGGGTTTGAAGCCCAGTATCACATGGAAACACCATGGACAGGACCAGGGTGGGCTCCAGATACTGGATCTGTGCTATACTGTGGCATTTTATTTCACCTTTCTGTCTCTGTTTCTCTCTCTCTCTCTCTATCTGATATAAATAGAATAAAAGTCAGCCTGGGAGCAGTAAAATTGTGCATGAAAGAGCACCAGTGTCACACTATAACCAGTGAGGTATCTTTCTGGCCCAAAGAACTTGAATAGAAGTAAGGCTGCCACAATATGAAGGAAATGGGAAGAAAAAGAAGAAAAAAAGCTGATACCATGCATAAAATTAAACATTTGGCAACTGCGCTCAAACATTTTATTCCAGAGAACTAAATGTTGACACTTCAAGTTAAACAAATATTCCCCCCAAATAATTACTGAATAAATATGTTCATAAAAGACACTATATTTTAGAGGGTTTGAGAAAGACCAATGGAATAAATTTTACCTTAAAATATTTAAATTCTTACAAAGTTACATAAATCTACTCAGAAATAAAACAACAACAACAACAACAAAACTTTGATGTGACCCTTATCAGGATTATAAAAGAAACTACCTATACAAGACTGCATAAAGTGCGCAAGTCAAGAATTTTGATTAGTTCAATACTGACATGCATGGGGAAGGGCTACATGAGTATATAGATTTTCCTATTGAAATCCAGCAAGTTATTACTTGTGGCTGTCACAAGAAGGGTTTGCTAATCATTGCTTTCATGTTGTTAGCCCAAGAAGGCCTCACAAAAATACTATAGTTCTTTGACTAGGACAATTTATCACCTGTCTCAAGCACAGGTGAATTATAGATAAACTACTTTAATATAAATCCCAATCTAAGTGTTCTACTTATTCCCAAATTCTACTTTCATATCTATATTTTTTTTAATGAAAAGAGCTTTTTTTCTTGTCTGTTTCTCTGAGTAAAGAAAAAAAATCAACTGTATTTTAAACATATCAAAAGCAAAAATGCTTCAGTGTATTATTAATTAGTGTAAATAAAATTTTCAGCTAGCCTATCAGTATTGGAAATCTAAAGCTCAACCCCTCACTTTACAGAAGAGAAAAAAGGTATCATGAAAGGATGACTGGCATTTCCATCACTCATTAGTCACTCCAAAAACACCTTATATATTGAGACAGTCTAGCACAAGTGTCAAAATTATTTAGTACAAAAGACCCAAGAAGAAAGTACAATACATATACCATGCTAAAGATTTATTAGAAAACATTTTAGACTTGTAACTCGTAAACTTCAAATTAAACATTTACATTAAATAATGTATTTAACATAAAATGTTCAGTCAAAATAACACATATTGGTTCCTGATGAATATAATAACATAAGGTGGTTTATCAAGACTATGTCTCCTGTAATAAATATCCCATCAGCATTTTTATCTTTTCTCTTAAATTTTTTAAAAATTCTTGAGAATGATATCTATATCTATATATATGTGTGTGTGTGTGTATATATATATGTATATATATATATACATATATGTAAACTAATATTCACTCAGGATATATAGCAAAGGATGTGGGAAAAATTGAGTGAGAGAAGAAAATGCTATGGGAACAAGTGAATATCAAAACTGCAGGTAATTAGTGGGGTATGAATTAAAATTTATTGATTTCAGGCTCTACAGAATAAATATATAGCCACTAAATAGGTATATATCTACAGACTGCAGATGTAGACACTTTTATTTCTTCACTCATCACAACAATCCCACCATGGATGGGCCCTATAATAAAAACCTTTGTTCTAAATGAAGAAACAACTATAGAAAGGTTTGTAAATGTTTAAGGTCAATAAACTATGAACTTGAGTAAAATCTCACTCCAACACTTATATTCCTTAGAAAACTCTAGATATGGAGCTGCTGCCGAATATGGAGAACAAATCACTTTAGTCCGGCAGACTATGTAAGGAATGCTTTATAGAAGATGGCAATGAAAAGGGAAAATATACAAAATATTAGCTTTGAAACTGTTCTACGCTGAAAAGTGCCTACTATGAAGATGCTGCAGCTTAGCTCTTTTGGTGGTGGGAATGGAGTTTATGTACACTACTAGTAAAGTGTAGTCATATAAACCACTACTTAATTAATATGAGAGGGGGGAAATTAATTGTCTCAAAGTTTTTAAAACACAGACTGAGTCTTCTTAATATATAGGCTGTGTATTTGATACATGGACTCTCTCAAAAGCCTAGACCAAGTAGATTAGAGGCAACCAGTGGCACAGCTATTTACAAGACACTGGGTACTGTACAGCAAACCCTAACAAAAGGACTTTTCAAAGTTAACCCAATTACCAAATAATGTGATGATAACATTAACTATCCATTGTCTTTATGAACCCTAAGACAGCAGGAACCTCACATCTCCACTATAGAGCCTATATTTCTCCCAGTCCTGGAAACTTAGGATAGGGCCCATTTCCCCACATGCATCTCCCAATCCGTATCAAATAATAACGCAACGATTGCCACCTCAACATGCTTCAGCTCAGACTGTGTCCAGAGACTTCAGGTGTGGAATGACAACCCTTCAGCTTCATTACTTGGGTGAGACCTTTCCTCTCACAGTATTCTCTAATTCCATCCCGGGTGGATCACTTTCTAACAAAGTCCCAAAACCTAGATATAGACCAGGTTCCAGGAGATAGAGCATATGTTCACACGTATCCATAAACAAGTACAAAATATATACCTGAAAGCAGAAGTACACTAGAGTTTGCAGGTAGTACCCCGCCCCCCAACACTTCCTCTCCACTATAACCTTTGGGTCTATGATTGCTCAACAATTTGTTTGGCTTTGTATGTTAACTCTCTTTTCAGCCAACAGGTTCCAGATGCCACCAGGATGCCGGCTAGGCTTCCCTGGACTGAAGACCCCACCAATGTGTCCTGGAGCTCCGCTTCCCCAGAGACCTACCCTACCTGGTAAAGAGAGAGGCAGACTGGGAGTATGGACCGACCAGTCAACATCCATGTTCAGCGGGGAAGCAATTACAGAAGCCAGACCTTCTACCTTCTGCAACCCACAAGGACCCTGGGTCCATGCTCCCAGAGGGATAGAGACTGGGAAAGCTATCAGGGGAGGGGGTGGGATATGGAGTTTGGCTGGTGGGAATTGTGTGGAGTTGAACCTCTTCTACCCTACGGTTTTGTTAATTTATCCTTTCTTAAATAAAAAATAAATTTAAAAAAAAAGGAAACCAACAGAGTACATACTACAAACTAACTGGGGGAAAAAAAGTGAAATTATAACAGAAAGAATAAAATAAGTCAGTGCCCTGACCCAGAATATAGATTACAGACTCACCTTGAGAATTAACAATCAATAATTCTGTGAATAGAATGCAAAGGATTTGATTTCACTTAAGTAAAATATTAATGTGGCATTAACCTACTGACATTTTTGCTTTTCATAGAACGTTAAATATAAAATTACTTTTTTTTTCCTTCTGCACTGCTGGTGGGAATATAAATTGGTCCAGCCTCTGTGGAGAGCAGTCTAGAGAACTCTCTCAAGGCTAGACATGGACCTACCATATGACCCAGTAATTCCTCTCCTGGGGATATACCCCAAGGACTCCCTAATACCCAACCGAAAAGATATGTGTACACCTATGTTCATAGCAGCACAATTCGTAATAGCTAAAACCTGGAAGCAACCCAGGTGCCCAACAGCAGATGAGTGGCTGAGAAAGCTGTGGTATATATACACAATGGAATACTATGCAGCTATTAAGAACAATGAACCCACCTTCTCTGACCCATCTTGGATGGAGCTAGAAGGAATTGTGTTAACTGAGTTAAGTCAGAAAGATAAAGATGAGTATGGGATGATGTCACTCATCAACAGAAGTTGAGAAGAACAGAAAGGGAAACTAAAAGCAAGATTTGACTAAATCTGGAGTAGGGCACCAAAGTAAAAACCCTGGGGTGAGGGTGAGGGTAGATATTCTGGGCGGCAGGAGCAGGTGGTGGGTGGGATGGGACACAATCTTTTGGTGGTAGGAATGGTGTTTATGTACACTCCTATTAATTTGTAGTCATATAAATCACTAATTAATATGAGGGGAAAAATTGATCGTATGTCTCAATAAAGCACAGACTGAGTCTTTTTTAATACATAGGCTAAGTCTTTGATATGTTGACTCAAAAGCCTAGACCAGGGAGAACAGAAGCAACAGATTGCACAGCTATATGCAATAATGTCAAAGGACATAAATTATGGTGATTGATGTTGGGTATGATACAGCAAATCCGAACAAAGGGATTTTTCAAAGTTAACCCAATTGCCAAATAATGTGATTATAACAATAACTATCTAGTGTCTTCTTTAACCCTAAGACAGCAGGAACTTCAAATTTCCCCTACAGAGCTTATATTTCCCCCAAAGGGTGGGGCACACTTTCCTGCATGCTTCTCTCAACTCATACCAAATAATATTGCATCCGCTGATCCCTACCTAATCAATGCAACAAGTACCACCTCAGCATGCTTCACTTCAGACTGTGTCCAGAGACTTCAGGTGTGGAATGTCAACCTTTCACCTTCATTACTTGGGTGAGACCTTTGTTTTCATAGGATTCTCTAATGCCATTCCAGGTGGTTCACTTCCTAACAAAGTCACAAAACCTAGATATAGACCATGTCCCGTGAGATAGAGCATATGTTTACATGTATCCATAAATTAGGGGAAAATATATACCTGAAAGCAAAAGTACACAATAGCTGTAGTGAGTCAGTATAAAGTTCATAATGAAATAGTATCTAATTAGACTTAGATGCCCTTCTCACCTACTTCCTATTACACTTCCCTCACTCACTCCAAAGCTAACCTTAGCAAAACAAGGACTGCAAAAGCTGAATAAGGGCAAGAGATTGGCATATTTTAAAGATGACTCCTTAGTCACTATCAGGCCACCCAATCAGCTGGGGTCCTAGTCAGGGAGTCCTGAGATTCTCAAACAGACATGATGGGCCTAGACCTCAAATAAATCCCTTTCTCCATTGTTACCAGTCATATCTATCAAGAACAACAAAATAGACCCCTTTGTGGGCCCTCCATAGGACCTTGCCCTCAATGTGGATCAACAATGGTAGAGAATGTTCCATCCTCCGAAGGGAGGATTGACAACATACTCTATGCTACACCAAGGAAGATAGGTCGATATTGGGCAGCTTGGAATGTTCCTACTCATGACCACAGAATGTGAGCTCAGATCTACAGGGATGCAAAGGTCACATAGGCTCCTAAGTTGAATATGGGCCCAGACCAAATCAAATCAATGGTGTTTACAGTCAGCAATATTTATACCCCTTTCCCACATTAGGGAGCTACTCTCTTCCTTGATCCAGCTTTCTGTCCCCTTTCCAGCCATGACATCATCTCCCCAGACAATAACTTGAATCTACCTGCATATCAGATTTCAGGCTCAGATAAAAAAAACAAACAAAAACTAGTATAGCCAGAGGCACTTTGGAATATAACTAAAATAGGCCTAGTAGCTATCTACAAAATGGAGGACCCCCCCAACACTTCATCTGCACTGTTCCAGCTTTTAGGTCCATGATTGTTTAAAAATTTGTTTGGCTTTGTATGCTAACTCTCTTTTCAGCCACCAGGTTCCAGATGCTACCATGATGCCAACCAGACTTCCCTGGATAGACAACCTCACCAATGTGTCCTGGAGCTCCGCTTCCCCGAGCCCCACCCTACTAGGAAAAGAGAGAGCAGACTGGGAGTATGGATCGACCAGTCAACGCCAATGTTCAGCACGGAAGGAATTACAGAAGCCAGACCTTTCACCTTCTGCATCCCACAATGACCCTGGGTCCATACTCCCAGAGGGATAAAGAATAGGAAAGCTATCGGGGGAGGGGATGGGATATGGAGATCGGGTGGTGGAAATTGTGTGGAGTTGTACCCCTCTTATCCTATGGTTTTATTAATGTCTCCTTTTTATAAATAAATAAATAAATGAAAAAATTGCTTTTTTTTAAGATTCTCCTATTTCGGATTTTATTTCAGATAAAAATTTCAGGATATTCTGGGATACAAAATTAGCATTAATTTTCTATTAAGTTGGTGCACTCTTTTAAATTTATTTTATTGTATATAAATCTCTAAATTGAAGCAACACATGCAAAAACATTATTAAATACACACTGGTTTACAGTATAGTATTTAACACACAGGAAACACAAAATGAATCTTTTTAATATATAGGCTGTGTATTTGATATGCGGACCCTCTCAAAAGCCTAGACCAAGTAGATTAGAAGCATCCAATAGCACAGCTATATACAAGATACTGGATACTGTACAGCAAACCATAACAAAAGGACTTTTCAAAGTTAACCCAATTACCAAATAATGTGATGATAACATTAACTACCAATTGTCTTTTTGAACCCTAAGACAGCAGGAACCTCACATCTCCACTATAGAGCCCCTACTTCCCCCAGTCCTGGAACCCTTGGATAGGGCCCACTTTCCCGTATGCATCTCCCAATCCATACCAAATAATATTGCATCCGCCTATCACAACCTAACCAACGCAACGATTGCCACTTCAACATGCTTCACCTCAGACTGTGTTCAGAGACGTCACGTGTGGAATGACAACCCTTCAGCTTCATTACTCGGGTGAGACCTTTCCTTTTATAGTACACTCTAATTTCAGCTCAGGTGGTTCACTTTCTAACAAAGTCCCATAACCTAGATATACACCAGTTTCTGTGAGAGAGAGCTTATGTTCACATGTATCCATAAACTACTGCAAAATATATACCTGAAAGCAGAAGTACACTAGAGTTTGCAGTGAGTACCTCCCTAACACTTCCTCTCCACTATTCCAAGCTTGGGATCCATGATTGCTCAACAAATTGTTTGGCTTCGTATGTTAACTCTCTTTTCAATCACCAGGTTCCAGATGCCACCAGGATGCTGGCCAGGCTTCCCTGGATTGAAGACCCCACCAATGTGTCCTGGAGCTCAGCTTCCCCAGAGACACACCTTACTAGGGAGAGAGGCAGACTGGGAGTATGGACTGACCAGTCAACACCCATGTTCAGCGGGGAAGCAATTACAGAAGCCAGACCTTCTACCTTCTGCAACCCTCAATGACCCTGGGTCCATGCTCCCAGAGGGACAGAGAATGGGAAAGCTATCATGGGAGGGGGTGGGTTATGGAGATTGGGTGGTGGGAATTGTGTGGAGTTGTACCCCAACTACCTTATGGTTTTGTTCATTAATCCTTTCTTAAATAAAAAATTTTTTAAAAAAAGTTAACAGTAAAAGTTAAGAACTCTACCTCTGTTTTATTTATGCTTTCATTGATGGCTCCTCAAAACAAAAATTCTGGGGCTTAGTACTCAGCTTAAAAATAAATCTAAGGGGACCATATTCCCCAACCCCTCTGCTTTAGCAGCATACTGACACAATTAAAGGAATTTATGCGATCTTAAAATAATAATGTTTAAAATTTACTTTATCTTAAAATGATCTAAAAAAAATCAAAGTGAACCTTTCCCCCCCCCATGACTGAGGCATTCACACAAAAAGAAATAGGAAACCTTATACATAGAAATTTTATACCTAATATAGGACTATGCCATATTTGCTTAGTTTTTGCTGTCTACTATTATGTTCTTTGTTCTCTTTCATGTAGGAGATGTGCTGGTTATTTATGTCTTAACAATAGGAGTTCATGTACCACAGTGAGGACTTTTTTCTCTTAATCTGAGAGGCAGTCACTAACAAGCTGCAGCTGGAAGTGCTTAATGTTAAAACAGTGTGAACCTGTTCCTGGGCTAATAATCTATGTTCTTCTGCCAACAAAAGAAAATCAATTTACAACTGTAATTAATTTTTAACATGCTCATTATTTTTAAACTTTCACAGGTTAGTATGTATGTCGACTTGTGAAATACTTTTTAAAACTTTTACTAAAGCAGCACTACAATCTGAAACATTACATTTTTAAAAAAATAAATTAACTTACCATGTGATATGTCAGTATATGATCTGTACAACCCAAAAAGCACTGAATTTGATCTACATTCAAATGATTTCATAGCTTACTTGCATAAGGCACATACAAGAGAGTTCAACTTATATTTTTACAATACACAAGTTAGAAGTGACAAGTATTACAATGGGAGACAAATACTGTCAAAGCTACCAAAATCATTACCTCAATGTTCTATTACTTTAAGAAAATGAAAAGCATAATGGCTTGCTACTCTTCAAGTAAACTAAGACAAATAAAATGTGGCATGTGTTCATACAGAAAGCAACTAAAGATAGCACTTCTAACCTCTGGTACTTCTTCAGCACAAATACTGGAAACCTGTAGTACCTAGAAAGAATGCGCTTAGAAGCATGGCAAGTCACTAACTCATGAAGTCATTAACTCATGAGTGAATTTCATGTTCAAGGCACTGTGTAAGAGGCAAAAAGAAAAAAAAAGTCCAACTGCTCAAATAATGT
Source organism: Erinaceus europaeus (assembly GCF_950295315.1). NCBI lineage: Eukaryota > Metazoa > Chordata > Mammalia > Eulipotyphla > Erinaceidae > Erinaceus > Erinaceus europaeus. The sequence goes on from NC_080169.1 coordinate 72,254,698, forward strand.
GAAGTATGAGGAGAGATAAACATGTATAAACTGGTAATGAAAATGTAAATGTTGTGTTTGTCACTGCCAGGCCTTTATTGCTCTAGTGTGATTGTTTTTCCAACAGAGCGTGAAAGCTATCATAGTGCTGACACTTCCTCAGTGCACTGAGAGCTGGGCTTGAACCTGGTTGAACGCATGACAAAGCAGGTGCACTATACAGGTATGCATCTCGCTGGCCCAGTTATAACATATTTATAAGTATAAATATGTTTACATATATGTGTATATATGTGACCTTATATGTGTATACATGTGTACGTGTACATACACAAATATATTTATCATATAACAGATAAGACATATATTACAGAGAATAAAATGACTGAGATGGGAGAGACAAAATGTAGATTTGTTGGATTCATCTGAAGGCAAGTGAGGGAGCATTAAATAGAGTTCAGTAGTGATAAGGTAACAGCATATATGAAACTACATACAAAAAAATAATCTGCCTATAAGAGGTAACAGCTTAATGTGAATGGTGTATAACGTGAATGAAGGAAGTGGCAGGAAACAAGAGTTAATCTGCAAAGAGCCTTAAAGAAATGCTTGGTAGACCTGGCTCTGTAGCTGAGTGGCAACTCATCTAATAGAGCACAGTCTAGCATGTGCAAGAACCCAGGTTCAAGTCCCTGGCCATCACATGGGTATGCCTGCATAGGAGGGAAGGAGTAGTGTTGCAGTGACTCTCATTTTATCTATTCCTCCATCTCTCTCTCTCTCTCCCCCCATCTCTCATCTGCTAGGACCAATGGAGCTGTATAGTCAACATACCCCAGGGATGACCCAGGTGGAAAAAAGAACTGAAAACAGAAAATAGGATTAAATTAATTTTTTTTCCATTTCCCCCCCCCCCTTTTTGTTGCCCTTATTGTTGTAGCCTCGTTGTGGTTATTATTATTGCCATTGTTGATGTTGTTCATTGTTGGATAGGACAGAGAGAAATGGAGAGAGGAGGGGAAGACAGAGAGGGGGAGAGAAAGATAGATACCTGTAGACCTGCATCACTGCCTGTGAAGCGACTCCCCTGCAGGTGGGAAGCCGGGGGCTCGAACTGGGATCCTTACGCCGGTCCCTGCGCTTTGCGCCACATGCACTTAACCCACTGCACCACCGCCCGACCCCCTAAATTTATTTTTAAGATATATCTATCTGGGAGTTAAGACAGCTCAGTGTGTAGGGTACCTGTAACGCCATGAGCATGATCCAGGTTTAAGCCCTGTCATGACATGGAATGATAGAGGACATTTTGGTGCCATGGTATTTTACCCTGAAAGCAAAAACAAACAAAAAAAGAAGCCCCAGGTTTCATAGGGGAAAAAATGGCAGTGAAAGTGGAAGGGACGTTCAAGAGACATTTCTATTTAGGAGGAAAAATAGGATCACTTAGTGCACTTATTTGGCTTCTGTGCAACCCAAGTTCAAGGTCAAAGTGAAATCTAATAATTACAATAATAGCACTACCTGTTGACTCAGCAATAATAATTATAATAGCACTACCTGATGACTCAGTAATACCCAGCACAATAAATGTGCAGAGAATTAGCAAAAACAAACTTCAGAACATGACAACTCAAAAAGACATAAATGAAACAGAACTCCAAGAAATTTTAGAAATAGAGTCAGAGAAAGACTATAGGAAGCTCATTATGAAGTCTCTTCAAGAACCTAAGTACAGTACTGAGAAGCATACTCAAGGATTGAAAGAATTATTTTATTGAGGAGTTAGGAAACACAAAAGAAAAACTCCAAAGTTCTCTAAGAAATTAGAAAATATGAAAGAAGAATTTCAATCAGAATTTACAAAGCAGTTAAAAAGCAAGAAAGACAAACTTCAAATAGAATTGCAGGGTGTGAAAACACTTTGAGTGCAGTACAAAGTCAAGGATCAGGCTCTGGAAGTAGGCTCACTCATGCAGAGGAAGGAATATCTAAACTAGAAGATACAATTAGTCTCTTCTTGCAATTTAAGGATGATGGAAAAGAAAGGTTTAGAAAGAATGAAGCAACCCTCTGTGCAAATGCAGACTCCATCAGAAGGTCGAACGTAAGAGTGACAAGAATTCCTGGGGAAGAGGACAGGGTAAAGGGAACAGAGGCTATATTCAGGGAAATTATAGCTGAGCATTTTCCTCACCTGGGAAATCCTCAGAATATAAACCCCCTGGAAGCAGAGCTTATACCCATGTACCTAAATACAAAAAGACCAATAATACATATATATTATAATATAATATATAACATATATTATTATATATTATATAATAAAGATAAAAATATATAATTTGTATTATATATTATAATATATGTAGTATAATTTAATATAGACTATATTATATATATCATAGTAAAAATATTAAAACTCAAGAACAAGGAAAGATTATTGCAAACTACTAGGAGAAGAAAAGTGGTATACAAAAGTTTCATCAGATCTCTCTTCACAAAGCCTGGAGGCAAGGAGAGAGTGGAATGACATATTTAAAATACTAAAAGATAAGAACTGCCAGCCATGTATACTCTATTCCTCAAAGCTGTTCCTTAAAGCTGTCCTTCCAGTAAGAAGGAGAAATAAAGGTCTTCTCAAATATTCAGAAGCTAAAGGAATTTGTCACCATCAACCCTATCTAGCATGAAATGCTGAAAGGAGTCCCATGGGAAACAAAGGATTACATGTTCTAGGTGAGGTGAACAGCAGTAGACTAGAACTAAGAACACAACATAAACAAGAAAGAATAACAAAATAGGAAAGGAGAGGGAAGTAATGGAAAAAACAGTGTTATCAAATAGTAACTAGTTCAAGACAAAAATAAGTTTTTTTTAAAACTTATTTTTAACTTTTTTAAAACTTATTTTTAACTTATTTTTAACTTATTTAAAACTTTTTAAAATAAGTTATTACACTTATCACAATAGTTAAATTAGTGAGGAAAATCACCATATAGAAGAAGCATCCACACAAAATGACAGAAGGAAATGCGAAAACAATCAACAACCTAAAACAACTTTAAAACAAAGCCCAGAATGGATGTACGGAAACCACATGTATCAATAATCACCCTAAATGTGAATGGCCTGTGAAATTCACCTGTGAAAAGACTCACAGCAGCTAAATATATTAGAGACCATGATCTATCCACTGTATGTCTCCAGGAAACACAGTCAAAGAAAAGATCAACAGAAGCTTAATGTGGTTGGAACAAGATGTTCCAAGACAATAATGCAGAAAAAAAGAGCAGTACCAGTAATTCTGTTCTCAGATAAAATACACTTTCAGGTAAAGAAAGTAAGTAGCGATAGAGAGGGACACTACATATTGATCAAAGGATCAATCCAACAAGAAGCCAAAGCCATTATAAATATAATTGCACCCAATTATATAAAACAAGTACTCACTGAACTTAAGGTAGATACTGACAGTGACACAGTAATAGTAGGAGACTGAAACATACCACTCACAGTAAGAGACCTTGACAAAAAAATCAAAAGGGAAATAGCAGTTTTAATTGAAACCATAAATGAAATGGACCTAACAGATATATAAAGAACTTTCAATCCCAAAAGAAATGAACACAGTTTCTACTCAAGTAAACATGGATCATTCACAAGGATTAACCATATGATGGGTCACAAAGACAGCCTAACCATATACGTGAATATTAAAATCATAAAACGCATCCTCTTAGACCACGATGGTATGAGGCTAGAAATCAATGACAAAAAGAAAAGACCCATGCCTCCAAGTCTGGAGACTAAACAACATGCATATGAATAATACATGGGTTGTTGAAGAAATTAAGAATTTCCTTGATATCAATGAAAATGAAAAAACCAGTTATCAGACCCTATGGAATATAGTAAAAGCAATCTTGAGAGGGAAGTTTATAGCAATACAGGCCCACATTAATAGAGGAGAAATCACTAGTTAAGCATCTAACAACTCAGCTGAACCAACTAGAAACAGAGCAACAAAGAGATCCAACAGTCAGCAGGAGACAGGAAATAGTTTAATCAGAGCAGAAATCAACAAAATGGAAAACAAGAAAGCCATCAGGAAGATTAATGAAACTGAGAGTTGATTCTCTGAAAGGATAAATAAAATAAACCACTACACTCACTAAGAGAAAAAGAGAGAAAGTAATGATAAAAATCACTCAGAAACAAACGTGAGATATTACAATAGATGAGGCAGAGATACAAAGGATCATGTAAGATTATTATGAACATCTAGATACTAATGAATTTTATAAAACATTAAAAGAAGAAAGAACACCCATTCTCCTCAAACTCTTGCAGAAAAATAAAAGCTGGAATACTCCCAAATACATTTTACAAGGCTAATAACATTCTGATCCCAAAGCAGGAAAGTATTACACCAAAAAAGTAAACTATAGATCTATATCCCTGGTAAACATTGATGCAAAGATCCTCAAAAAAAAAAAAAAAAAATCCTGGCAATCAAATCCAACAACATATTAGGAAAATAACAGACCAAGACCAGGTTGGATTCATCTCTGTGAAACAAAAACGGTTTGGCATCAGCAAGTCAATCAATATAATCCACCATACCAACAAAAGGAAATATAAAAATCACATGATCTTATCAATTGATGCATAAAAAGCACTTGGTAAGGTCCAACACCCATTTATGATAAAAGCACTCAAAAAATTCAGAATGAAAGAAAAATTCCCCAACATAATAAATTATATATATATATTTTTTCTTTTTTCTTTTTTTTTTTTCCCTCCAGGGTTATTGCTGGGCTCGGTGCCTGCACCATGAATCCACCGCTCCCAGAGGCCATTTTTCCCCCTTTTTGTTGCCCTTGTTGTTGTAGCCTCATTGTGGTTATTATTATTGCCATTGTTGATGTTGTTCATTGTTGGATAGGACAGAGAGAAATGGAGAGAGGAGGGGAAGACAGAGAGGGGGAAAGACAGACACCAGCAGACCTGCTTCACCGCCCGTGAAGCAACTCCCCTGCAGGTGGGAAGATGGGGGCTCGAACCGGGATCCTTAAGCCGGTCCCTGCGCTTTGCATCACATGTGTTTAACCCACTGCGCCACCGCCCAACCCCCTGAGTTATATATATTTTTTAAACCCATGACTAACATCGTATCAGTGGGGAACTAGGCAAGGATGTCCACTCTCAATACTTCTATTCAACATAATCTTAGAAGTCCTCACCAACATTATAATAAGGCAAGAAAAAGAAGGAATTCAGATTAGAAAGGATGAAGTTAAATTATCATTATTTTTATATGATATGCTGTAATACCTAAAGGAACCCAAAATTTGCAAAAAAAAAAAAAAAACTACTAGAAAGCATCAATAAACTCAGCAAAATAGCAGATTAAAAAATTAATACTCATATCTGTATACAAAAGATGGGCCAGTGGAAAGGGAACTCCAGGAAGCAATCTCATTTACAATTGAATCCCAAAATATAAAATACCTGGGAATAAATCTACCAAAGGAGGTGAAAGACCTTTTCAAGTAAAATTATAAGACACTGTTAAAAGAAAGAGGATGAGGGAGTTGGGCGGATGCACAACGGGTTAAGTGCACGTGGCACAAAGCGCAAGGACCGACACAAGGGTCCCAGTTCAAGCCCCCGGCTCCTCACCTACAGTGGAGTTGCTTCACAGGCAGTGAAGCAGGTCTGCAGGTGGCTCTCTTTCTCTTCCCCTCTCTGTCTTCCCCTCCTCTCTCCATTTCTCTCTGTCCTATCTAACAATGACGACATCAACAACAACAACAACTACAATAAAACAAGGGCAACAAAAGGGAAAATAAATAAATACAAAAAAATTATTTAAAAAAACACTTAAAAAAAAAGAGGATGAAACAAAGAAAGGAAAGATCATCGCCTGTTTAGGCAAGAGTAAACATCATAAAATGGCAATACTGCCAAAAGCAATGTATAGATTCAATATAAATGCTATTAAAATCCCAATGAGATATTTTAAGGAAATTGAACAACTTATCCAAAAATTCATGTGAGATTATAAAAAGCCAAGAATAGCAAAAGCTCTCCTGAAGGATCACAATTCTTGACTTCAGTTTATCCTACAAAACAATAGTAGTTAAAACAGTGTGGTATTGGAACAAAAATGGACATATGGATCATGGAACAGGAGAGCCCATAATTAAACTTACACATATATAGGGAAATTATATATGATAAAAATGCCAAAAATGCTCAATGGGAAAAAGAAAGTCTCTTTAACAAATGGTGTCTGACAACTATATTTGGAAAAATGAAACCAGACCACCACCTAACACCATGCATCAAAATTAACTCAAAATGGATCAAAGATCTGGATATTAGACCTGAAACTATAAAATAGATAGAAGAATACATCAGTGAAACATTTCAGGACCTTAACATTAAAGATGTATTTAGATTATCATGGCAAATGGTAACAAAGACAAGATTGAACAAATGGGAGTATATCAAATTGAAAAGCTTCTATATACATCAAAAGAAAAATTCATTAGGATAAATACAATACTCAGCAAATGGGAAAAGATATTTGTACACTGCACTTCAGACAAGTAGTTGATATCAAACACCTATAGAGAACTCATACAGCTCAACAACAAGAAAGAGAACAGCCCCAAAAAATAGTGGGCAGGGAGTTGGGCTGTAGCACAGTGGGTTAAGTACAGGTGGCACAATGCGCAAGGATTGGCAGAAGGATCCCAGTTTGAGCCCCCGGCTCCCCACTTGCAAGGAAGTTGCTTCACAAGCAGTGAAGCAGGTCTGCAGGTGTCTTTCTCTCCCCATCTTCCTCTCCTCTCTCCATTTCTCTCTGTCCTATCCAACAATGACAACATCAACAATAAAACAACAAGGGCAACAAAAGGGAATAAATAAATAAATAGTAAAAAAAATAGTGGGCAAAAAATATGAATAGATGGCTCTCTAAAAAGAGATGCACTCTCTCGATCCATACCATTTGATACTGCATCTGCTGATCTCAACCGAATCAATCCAACCAGTACCACCTCTACATGTTTCACTTCAGACGGTATCCAGAGATGGCAGGTGTGATGGCAAACTTTCATCTCCACTACGCTGGTGAGACCTTATCTAGCTCATGGGACTCCTGATTCAAAGGGTTATATGCATCCCATGTTCACAGTGGCTTCATTCACAATAGCAAAAACTCAGAAACAACCAAAATGCCCTTTAACAGATTACTACATAAAATAGTTATGGGACATATACTCAATGGAATACTACTCATCAGTAAAAAAAGATGATATTGTGTCCTTTGGGATAAAGTGGATGAAATTGGAGATTATACTTAGTAAACCAAGTAAGGATGTAAAGGACATCTATAGAATGGTTTTACTCACATGTAGAATATAGAGAACTCAATATATGAATGCGAAAAAAAGTGTCAACCTGTATCTAAGACTATGGGAGAACTATAATGGTTATTTATGGGGATGGTGGTAGGGACACAGACGTTTGGTGATGGGAGTGGTGAGAAAAAACAAGACTATACTGTAAACCATCAACCTCTCAATAAAAAATAAAAGTTGAAGTAAAATAAAAAAAAAAAAGACAAAAGAGAGGGTTCCAAGATCATTTCTTCATTTAACTAAAGTTACAAGTATTACCTTTCTGTTTGTCTAGCATCTAATATTATGCATACAGCAAAGTATGCTCCCTTAGTAAAGAATAAATAAATAATTTGAAATCTAAGGAGGACTGAAAAGGTTTAGAGAATAATCTGATTTAAGATACACCACCAATGTGTGATGACTAGGGCACATTCCAGTATAACTGTTCTGATATACTTCAATTTGTGTCCACATCTAGAGACCACGGACTAAAACTAACAGAATTCAAAAGTTATCACTGTACATGTAGCTTCTAAAGCCAGGGTAGTTATTTTATCAAATAAATGTGAGTTAAAATAAAGGTCTATTTAAATAAAATAAATAGTAGTTAAAATAAAGGTTTATTTAATAAAATAAACCTAGTAGTTGCTTTCTTTCTCTATAATAGAAGGGCATGATTACTTCTATTCTAACAATTAAATTCTCTAGGTACCTACCCTTCAATGTGTCTAAAGTGAGGGAGATTGTTTTTAACTGGAGCTATACTCTGCTCTGGTTTATGGTAGTTCTGGGAATTGAACTGGGACCTCTGGTATCTGAGGCAAAAGTCTAGAGGTGAACTGCAACTGAGAATCTTAATTCCTCATCTAAGGAAAAGAACTTTTTGTAGTACCAACTACTCAAAAATGTCTATGCATACACAGCAGAGCAAATCTTCTCCAAAGGACAAATTAGCTGTGAGTTGACAAGGAGTCAAGACAGGCATAACATTTCCTTTTATTATTCTTTTCTAAAAGTACTTAAACATATAGCACAGGAGTCAGACAGTGGTACACCTGGTTGAATATATACTTTACCATGCACAAGGACCTGAGTTCAATCCCCTGGTCCCAATCTGCATGGAGGAAGCTTCACAAGCATTGAAAAGATGTCTTGGAGGCAGAGTCAAGCTGGTGGCCTGAAGGTGACCAACAGACAGATTCTCCCCCCAAAAACTGATTCAAATCTTGGAAAAAGATGTCTCTTTTTCTCTATCTTCCACATACCTCTCAATTTTTCTTTGTTCTACCATATAAAAAACAAAGGGGTGGGGGATCAGGGAAAAAATGGCTTCCAGGAATAGTGGGTTTATCATGCAGGCACCAAGCAAGCCCCAGTGATAACCCGGTGGCACATTTTCATATTCATACATTTTTATATTACATATTTATTTGTCCAAATCATTTATCTCTTAACCCATTATTACTAAAACTCTTTTTCTCTTTACAATGATCAAATCTTAAAGCTCTAAGGCATCCACCTTTACAGTGACTATAATAGTATAGGTTTTTCTTCATCATGTGAAAACACATATCCTTACAAACCTTTCTGTGTACACTTTAAGCAAAAAGTCTACCAAGTCAAATGAAATTTATTGGTGATTCTTGAATACAATTCTTTCCTAAAGTGAAAAGGATATGTATTTTGCATATTTACTGGAAGCAGTCTGTTTTGAGAGAGTATTTTATTCAAAAGTTAATGGGATGATTTATGCATACTTTTATATCTTCTGCAGTATTTTACACACTAACCTTAAGCAATAATTCCATTTTTATGTACTTCAGTAAAAAAATGGGTATTTCTGGGCTGATTGTATTCACAAAGAGGAAATGATTACATTGAAGAAATTTCTAACACAAGATTTAGGGAAGATAGGGAAAAACACCATCCTTTTATCAGAAAGAAAAATCTCACATAGCTGTGCAATAGAATAAAATATCCTTTCTCTTTTCATTACCTTTGGTAGCAATTAACATTAGTATTCCTTGTAATAGTTAGTCACAGATCACCTTTTTATAGATGAAGCATCCCAAAGTACTTACAAAAGCCTTCTGAACTAGGCACCTACTGCAGAGTAGTCTGGTGGCAGAATAGTAATACATCCACACTGGGGGTAGCAGGAGATTTGAGAATCTAATTTACTGCACCAGTGGAGACTGAGCATCAGGGCAGTGAGGCTCTTAGCTGCTAAAGAAGGGCCTGGACTGCCTCTGTCAAACAGCTCCCCTGCTGACCTATTCATCAGTGAAGTAGGCATTAAGTAAGGCTCCTCTACCATCTTTGGTATGGAATGGCTTAAAATCTCAGTGTATTGAAAGGAAAAACGTAAGAGTATTAGAAAATGTTAGCATTCAAGATATTTTCTATAATTAACATGATTTACCATAACAGCATCAAGCATTTCAGTGGGATATTACAGAGACACTAACACGATGTATTCCTAATAAGCACAGCACAGAGAAATTGTGAAAGAATCACTTCTTATGGATTCTAATAGAATCTAAGAAATTTGTTGTCAGGAAATATGAATATCATAGCTGGATTTGAGAATGTTTACAAAGTTGAACTTCTCATCTAATCAGCATATGCAGTAGATAGGCTATCAACTATGATTTGTGACATTACGTGACTAGAATGGGATAAATGCAGTTATTATCTTTAGAAATGCAAATCAAACAACCATAATATTATGAAATATGCAGGCTAATTTTTCAATTTTTTAAGAGATGTTTCATTTATTAACAGAGAGAGAGAGAGAGAACAAACCAGAGTATCATCTTGGTACATGTGAAGCCAGGGATCAAAATCAGTACCTCACTCAATGCCATTCTCTGGGCAGCAAACGTTAAGACTTCTTATATTAGCCAGGAATATGGCTTAGTGGGTAGGTGAATAACCTTCCCTGTGTGCGGATCCAAGTTTGATCCTTAGCACTGCAGATGACTGAGTGGTGCTCTGGTCTCTTTATTTCTCATAAAATAATTAATAACTCCTCTATTTTTTTTACCAAAAATTGTAGTTATAAGTCAAATCAGTATAGCCTTCCTTTATCATTAGTATTTAAAATATAGCTATTTAACTTCTTCAAGAAAAGCCATTTAGACAACTTTAACATTTATAATACACTACTTATTTGACTATAACTTAACAAATCTTAGTCTTAATGAAGATTACCTGATGCCAATAAACATAATTACTTAAATGTAATATAGTTATCAAGTAACTGGGAACCACAGCACTAAATTGAAAACAAGTAAGAAGATCAACAAAAAGATATAAAGGAAATATTTATATAAGTATCTTCTTTATCAAGAATCAGACTACTAAAGTAAAAACACAAATAAAAAACCCTTTTTATTCATTTCAAGCATTTAAATATTAATTTTCACCTTAAGTATTTAAGTTTTAGTTCCAATAGTTCCCCCCTCCAAAAAAATGCAGATATATGCTATTAATTCAGTTGTACCAAGTACAAATGAAGAGCAAAGAATGCCATAGTGTGTATAAGGTTCCTGTAGGCAGAAACTGCCTTTTCCACACTTTTACAGTGCCCAGAACATAGTGAGTTCTTAATGAATATCTATTAAGTGAACATTTAAACAGTAACAAGTTAATTTCAAGTGGGAGTCTTGAATTTTGTCATCACCAGGGCTTCCCCATTTTGGACTAATTTACTTGGCAAGATACAAGAGAGACATAGACTGGCCACAGACAGCAATGGGATGGGCTTGAATTTGGGTCATGTGCACAGCAACATAAGTACACTGTTGAAATGAGCTACTTTGCTGATCCTGAATTATTAATAAAATCTCTCCATTAAAAAAAAACCTGAAAATATATGAATTTAGCATACATCTACCTCTATGTGAAGAAAAATGTTCAAGACTGAATAAAATACTAGTTTTCCTAACAACTATAGCAAAAACATCTTCCTCTAGCTAATTAGATAAGCTTCTGCTTTCTAAACTTTCACAGATAAAATAACCAGTTTATCATTATGTTTTATCAATGATTATAAGTTCATTTTGAAAATGTCAAAATAATTAGTTTATACATACCTTGATATTTCATAAAACAAACACAAATGACTAAAAGGCATAGATTATCTAAATTCTACCACACTTAATACAATTTTGGGGGGAAAGATCATGTTACTTAAATGATGAAAAATTAAATGCAACAAGTATGCATCTACAGTAGTCTAATATATAGTATTATGAAGTGATTTCAAAAGCGGATGGAAAAATGCCAAAAAACAAATTTGTATGTTATACTTTGCTCCAAAATCCATTTTACTTATAGTCTTAAAATTAATTTAAGAGGATATTTTAATTTACTTTTCTTAATCATTCTGAAATTAGGCATTAAATATGTGAATAATGCAACTTGCCAATATGGCATACAAAATTTTTTAAAAGGCTAATTTTCTTTCTGCTATTTAATATTAGCTCTGAATCAACGGACTCTTCTAGCAATAAAACAACAATTCACAATTAAAATTTTAATGACTACAAAGGTTCTTGGGGTCAGAGAGTTGGCTGAGCAGCAGAGAACATTCTTTGTATGTATAAAGGCCTGGGTTTGGTCCGAGGCATTAGATAATGGTCCTGTATAAGAATAAGAAACATACATACACACACAAACACATCAAAACTGGTAGAATGATGTAGAGGTCTTGGTTTTATCTTTTTTCTCTCACACTCTTTCACAACAACAAAAAGAATTTTTAAGTGGTTATTTCTATAACTTTGTTAGAAAAAAATTAAATGGAAATAAATTTGCTTAAAAAGAAAAATTTAGTATATATATCACATCTGATAAATTTATCATGTTAAAAGCTATAAATAATTATGTAATTAGTGTATTTATAGAATTAACATACTACCATAGAAAAAGTCCTGGGTCTGGGAAGACCACATATGGTTATGAAAGAAAATTTTAATACCTGAGGATCTTTGAGGTACCAGGTTCAATCCCTAGCCCCACCATAAGCCAGAGCTGAGCAGTGCTCTGGTTTTTCTCTGTATCTCTCTCTCTCCTACTAAAATAATACATCTTTTTAAAAAATCCTATAAAAAGCATGTAGACTAAATGAACAGAAAGATTATTTCATATAGGTTATACTTAACAAAAAACAATTTATTTCCAGTTAGAAAGTAACTCCTTTCCAATTTTATTTGCATATTCATAAAATCATATATACATACTTGCGTGTGTCACTAAATATCTTCAGGCAATTTTATTTTTATTCAAAATAAACCAATATGTTAGCAGTTCTCCAAATAGTAAAAACAGTATTAAGTAAAAGCTGTTTCCTTTGCTCATCTTAAAGCCAGAATGCAACAACGTTGCCATCTAGTGTGCATATCAAGGAAGTATTTAAAATACTAATGTCCTACTCTTGTTTGCACTTAAAAATTTAGGTGTGTCTAAGTTAAATATAAATTGTCGCTTCTATGGGTAATGATTACGGTGACAGTAAGTGAAAGAAGCTCACCAGAGGGATAGTGTGTTACTTTGCCAAATATGTAGCCCAGGCTGGAGCCTGACCCCCACCATATTGAAGAAGCTTGGTGATATGGTCCTATGATTTTCTCTTCCTCTCTCTGGCTCTCTCCCTCTATCTCAACAAGAAAGAAAACTAACTGAAAATATATAGCAGACAGGCCCTTCTTTTGGATGTAAATTCTGTCACTTCTTGTTAAAGAAAAAATTTTTTTTTTCTTGAATATTTTAATGATCAAAAAAAAAAAAAAGGCCATTCAACTCATTAGGGTCATTTACAACTACAATTTGCATACACCCCCTCCTGATCCTTTGTATCCCAAATAGAACTGAGATCAAGTCTTAAATGACTGTCAATGAGCCAAAACCACTTTAAGATGAGGGTTTAAATATACAAAAGCTATCACTTTAATTACTGCAAATGAGTAAGTGATAAAGAATTAAAAATTATTTAGGACTGCAGAAAATTCTACAACTATTAAGGTTAAAAAATTAATTAAAAATGAATGACATTGAAGAAAAAAAAAAGTAATGATATTGGAGACTTACAGAGGTGTGGCTACAGAACAGGAGCCACTTCAGACCACTCTCCTGTGCAACTAGGAAAAACAATGAAAAGTTCCCTGAAGACTCAACAAAGTACAACCAGGATTTCTTCAGAAACTCACTAAGTCACAAAAGAGTACAGACACATGTGGTCAGCAGGTGGAAAAGGGGTGAGAAGGAAGCAGGGAGTATAGTGGTTATGCAAACAGACTGCATAAATTTTAAGTTTTCTAACTTATTCGGCTATTTTCCAACTATCTTTCACTGTTACCCTGCCTGGGGCTCCAAAGTTCCAGGTTCAGTTCCCCACACCACCATTAGCCAGAGCTGATCAGTGCTCTGGTTAAAAAGAGAGAGAGAAAGAAAAAAAGAAAGAAAATAATATTTTCTGGGTTATTTTAAAAAATCTTCTATAATTTAATTCAGTAGATTTTTCTGAAATTGTCAACTTATAAGCCTTAAATATATATATGTATTTTTTAAATATTCCTATTTTGTGCTACTGCTGCCATCTACTGTAAGTTCTGTGAACTTATTCACTCTGGAAAAAAATTAAAAATTTTAATGCTTATTACTGTCAACCTGCAGAGAATACACACACACACACAGGAGGAATAAAGATATTATAGTTTACTTTCTTAAAATTATTTTTAAGGTTTTCATTAAATTATAATTTATCATTATAATCATGAAGCCATTTACTAATACTTGTGGTGGATATGAAGAGTTGTATACACATATATAGCTGTAAAACAAAAATATCATGCAATATTGTAAAGCAATGTTAAATCAGTGAAACATTAGGTGGTCTGGGAGATGGCACTAGAGCGTTAAGACTCTCAAACATGAGGTCTGAATTCAGTTCAGACCAGCACATGTACCACAGTGATATCAGTTTCTTTTTCTCTGCCTATCTTCTTCATGAATAAATTAATAGAAAATTTAAAAATAAAAAAATTAGAAAAAAATGTGTGTTTACATTGAAAATTTTTATTTTAAAAGACCCAGAAACATTGGGTTGCTTTTCTCATTAACCTGTATCTGAAAATAAGCCAATTCAGTAATACTCTCAAAAATTCTGTATTTGACATTTTATTCACCAAGAACACTGTCCATTACAGTTAAAATAGTATCACATGCAGACCAAAAATCTAAATGCCTATAACTTACCAGTTATACAAATCAAATATCCCATAAAATAAAAATGATAGATGATGACCTATCAGTAAGCTTACCTGGGAAAAGATATTTGCTGTTGGAGCAACTCTGCTGTCCACAATACTATATAATATTGCTAACAATCTGTCTAGTGGAAATGGTTTTGGTCCAAGGAGATGATTGCTTGTCTGTAAGGGGGGGAAAAAAAAAGCACAAAAGTTCTTCTCGTAGCTAAACACTCCTCACTTTCTGTACTATATTAATAGTAAATATATATATATATAAATTCTCCAAAGAAAGTGACAAAAACCAGCTTGAAGTCTTTAATATAAAACTTTCTCATATGATCACAATTTCCCTTTTAATATTTTCAGGAATTTGTGACTTAACATCAAGAAATATTAAATAAAAAAGTTTAAATCACTCAGCATAGTCCTGAACAGCACCTGCATTTTGCTGCAATAACCACGTTAGATGACTTAGCCAAGTAATTTGTCAAGACAGTGCATAACTAAAACCACAGTCAAGGATGTAACCCCTAAACTAGAAATTACTTTTTACTTCCCACCACTCCTCTTTGTACCACTACATACAAAAAGTACTTGTTTAGTATAACAATTTAAAAAAGATCAGCTGTAGTAAATATTAGCTAGAAGCTAATGTTTTTTAAAAATATTTTATTTATTAATTTTCTCTTTTGTTGTCCTTGTTGTTTTTCATTGTTGTTGTAGTTATTATTGTTATTGATGTTGTTGGTGTTAGATAGGACAGAGAGAAATGGAGAGAGGAGAGGAAGACAGAGAGGGGGAGAAAAAGACACCTGCAAACCTGCTTCACTGCCTGTGAAGCAACCCCCCTGCAGGTGGGGAGCCGGGGGCTCGAACTGGGATCCTTGCCGGTCGTTGCGCTTTGCACCACATGTGCTTAACCCGCTGTGCTACCACCTGACTCCCAGAAGTTAATGTTTTATAACTTGTGATTGAGCTTTCAGCTCAAAAAAAAAATTTATTAATTTTTTTAAAGTATAAAATGTTTAAAATTGAGAACAAGGCCATATAGAAAATAATACAATTTACTGTCATTAGAAAACTGCAGTAGTCAACTTTCATCTTATTAGAAAGTCTTAATATCAGTATAGGAATTTAAGTATTATTAGCAAAGATAAGCAACGGAAAATTATACTTACATGCATAGGAGTAGCTATTTCATTATATATTTTAATGATTTTTTGAGAGAATAAGAAAGAATAACCATTATGCTACCTCCCCATCCCATAGTCTATATTTTAGGTCAAATCTATAAAAATAACAGAACAAGAACTGATAGAGAACTAGAAAGCTCTTATATCTGTTCATACAGCTCCCTCTGTCAGGAGTCCCTTTCTCCTAGATTTGAATAAGCTGCACTCATTTCACGTCAGCCCTTTTACAGTCCTGACATCATTAACATTCAGTCATTTCCTCAAAATTCTGATTTTGTTTAATGGCCTAAATTTCTTGTATTTATACTCTTTCTGTTTAACAAGTACCCACCGAAACACCAAATGTAAAGATAACAGTTTGCTTAAAGAACTGGTGAGAACTTTGGTCCACAAGACAGCCTCAACTAGACTTTTCTCTAAAACTCACCATACACTCCAGTCGTCATTTCTCTTGCTTGGCTCAGATAATTTACTCATCTCCTCTCCCTAGTTTGCACATACCTCACCATTTCTTCAAGCCCATTCAAGTGCAACCCTACCACAAACCTTGGCTGAACCACACAGCCAACATGATTCTCTTCTATCAATCTTTTATCAACCTAAAACAGCTACACATTTGAGGGCACAAAATCAGTGACCTGTCCAGGGGACAAAGTCTTATCAGAGATGTCTAAGTGAAAGAGCTTACTAGAAAAATGTCACCATCTCAATTGAATGGATTTGTTAAAATAAAGAAAATAAAATAAAATCCTGGTATACTTCTGGCTCAGTGTGAAAGGAGAAAAATATTTCCAGGAATTTTTAGCAAGAAAGTAGGCCTAATTTTTTTTTTTGGGGGTATAAAAACGTCCAAACTGAAAATTGCTTCAAACAATCCTAGGCTACCAGCATCCATAACAATTACACAGAAGTATGGAAACATATAAAACAACATACTTCGTGCCTTGAAGCTTCTGAAGACTGTATCAAGAATTAAAAATAATGTGATATTCAGGAAACAAGGCATTCATTATATGTGTAAGTCAGCAAAAACAGAAAATGTGAAATCAGATCAATGACTTATTAAAAAATTGTAAACTCACTTAAAAAAATTTTTTTATTATCTTTATTTTGATAGAAACAGTTAGAAATCAAGAGGGAATGAAGAGATAGAGGAAGAGAGGCAGAGAGACAACTGCAACACTACTTCACCACTTACAAAGCTTTCCCCCTGCAGGTGGGGACCAAGGACTTGAACCCGGGTCCTTGCATACTGTAATGTGTGTGCTCAACCAGGTGCACCACCACCTGGCCCCGTAAACTCACTTTTATCTGTCAACTCACTTGAGTGTCTTCACTAACAACAAATACTTTCTACTACATTATAGTGGTATTATGTCAAGTCTATGCAACTTTAGTCACAATATTACAAACACAACTGACAATGACTAACACAATTATGCATTGATCTACTTCCTAAAAGATGCTAAATTCATGAGTTTATCCTAGTAGTAATATTAAAATATAAAGGAGTACCTTTTCATGCTTCTTTAGAAAGTTGGTTTTCTTGATTTTCCCATGATGCTGCAATTAAGGAAAATAATTGTTAAATGAAAGCAAGATACTATTGCACAAATACAGAAAATTTTGTTTAAAACATGGAACTTATAATACTTGATTATTTTTTATTTTATACTACTTATCACCTAAGATATCACCTTTAAACACTGACAAATTTTAAGATACACTTGATTTAGATCTTCATTGTATAGAGGATTTCTTTCTTTCTTTCTACCATATCACTGCTCAGCTCTAGCTTATGTTGGTGCTGGGGAATAAATCTGGGGACTCAGAACTTCAGGCATGAAAATAATCTGCATAAATATTATGCTGTTTTCCCAAGCCCAGGATTACTTTTGCATGTAAAAGAGGCTTTGAAATGAAACAGAGATGGTGATATACCTAGTAAAGGCACAGTTTACCTACCATATGGGATAAACCAGGTTCAATAACCCAGCCTTCATCTGCAGGAAAGAAGTGTCACTAGCAGCTGAAAAGTGGTGCAAGTGTCTATTCTCTCTCCCTCTGCCTGTCTCACTATTTATTAAAAAAAAAAAAGGCACTGGTAGCAATGAAATTATGGTACATACACTCAACCTCACCAATAACCCTGGTAGGATAAAAAAAAAAAAAGAGAGAGAGAGAGATGCAGCCTAAAATAACTTACTGTGTTGATGTTTAAAAACTTATTCATTTATTAGAGACACAAATTGAGAAGGAAGGGGACATAAAGAGGGAGAGAGACCTGCAGTACAGTTTAACTGCTCATGAAGCTTCCTCACTAGGGGCTTGAGCCTGGGTCTTTGTGCATGGTAACATGTGCTCTCAACCAAATGTGCAACCACCTGGCTTTCAGTATTGACTTATTACAGTACACTTTTGCTATAATAATAAAAAAAGATAATGGATTTTTATTCAAAACTTGTAAACATTCTGCAAATTAACAACAACAAAAAAAACCTGAAAACATTTTGCTATGCACTTAGAATCTCATGAAACTAAGGCTACTGGGAGAGAGGCAAAAATTAAAACTTACTTTATTATAAGTACATTTAATGAAGAATTAAATACCGTATTTTTTTCAAAAAAAAAAATTCAGAAATTGAGTTTCTTTAGCATACATGCAGAAGTAGTTCACGAATGTTTGGATAATGGTGTGTGTAGTTCATGACCATGACACTTCAATGGAAACTCTTGAATGAAAGAATTACCACCCTCCTTCAGCTAGCAAAATAGCTCCTTTGGACAGTGTGCTACTTTGCCATGTGCACGACACAACTTTGAACTCTGTCCTCTTGCATAGAAGGAAGCTTCCATGCTGTGATGTCTTTCATTCTCTCTCTGCCTTCTCTACGGTTAACAAAACAAAACAAAACAAATCAACAAAGGCAACAACAACAAAAAAGAATGAACACCCTTAAAACTACTCCTACCCTGCATTCTTTAAACAAAATCTTAAGTGATCTTTTCAAAATCTAGATCACCTAAAATATACTGCAACTCTTCATGAAGCTACTTCTCCCAAATTTTTAGAGTGTGATCTTAAAATCTTTTTCTTTTTTTTTTTTTTTCCCTCCAGGGTTATTGCTGGGCTCGGTGCCTGCACCATGAATCCACCGCTCCTGGAGACCATTTTTTCCCCCTTTTGTTGCCGTGGCCTCGTTGCAGCTATTATTACTGCCATTGTTGATGTTGTTCGTTGTTGGATAGGACAGAGAGAAATGGAGAGAAGAGGGGAAGACAGAGAGGGGGAGAGAAAGATAGACACTTGCAGACCTGCTTCACCGCCTGTGAAGGAGTCCCCCGCAGGTGGGGAGCCAGGGACTGGAACTGGGATCCTTACGGCGGTCCTTGCGCCTTGCACTTAACCCACTGCGTCACCGCCCGACCCCCGATCTTAAAATCTTTATAAAGAATGTGTTCTAAATACATATCTAGTAATATTTTATTCTAATATCTGCCCCTTAGAAATTTATAGGCATTGGGCAAGGGTAGATAGCATAATGGTTATGCAAATAGACGTCATGCCTGAGGCTTCGAAGTCCCAGGTTCAGTCCCCTGCACCACCATAAACCAGAGCTGATCAGTGCTTTGGTAAAAAAAAAAAAAAAAAGACACTACAAAAAAAAAAGCATACCAATAAAAATATTCCTTAAAAAATAAAGTCATTTGTTATAAAAATAAAAAAGACATTTATAGGCATTGAAAAAAATTTTAATTCCTGGAATTAGGTAGTGAGACAGCACAATGGTAAAAAACACTATTTCAGGGGACCAGGCAGTGGCAGACCTGGTTAAATGTACATATTACAGTGCACAAGCTCCTGGGCCCCACCTGTAGGGGGAAAACTTCACAACTGTAAAGCAGGGCTGCAGGTGTTTGTCTGTCTTTACCCATCTGTCTTCCCCTCCCTTCTCAATTTCTCTGTCTCTATCCAATAATAAATAAATAAATAAATAAACAAAATTTAAAAAATAAATAAAACAGTATTGTATTCAAGTTCTACCACCACCTAAGCTACAGCTAAGCAGGCCTCTTTTACATTAAAATAAATCTTCAGGAATTATCAAAACTAAGTGAAAAGAAGTTAGCTATTCTTACCTTAAGAAAGAATCTCTTATCAGTTCTCGCTGGATTATATGATGCAAGGTATGCAGCAATTAAAATAAACTTAGAGTAATAAGGGAGCTCCACATGAGTATATGCCGAGAGACCTACACATAAAATTCTTTGTGAAATTTTTTTTCACTTGATACATTTACCTCTAATAATTTTTTTAAATTTCTCTATTAGGGGATTAATGGTTTACAGTAGACAGTAAAATACAATAGTCTGCACATGCATAACATTTCCCAATTTTCCACATAAGAATACAACCCCCCTACTAGGTCTTCTTCTTTCATCATGTTCTAGGACCTGAACTCTACCCCCTTATGAAAATACTTCATGAAGGTTTTTAGTATAGTGTTAGACTTTAAGCATCTGTACATTTTTTTTTACATTTTATCACTTATCTTTTGACTCTCTTTTAGTATTCTGTAGTCAAACTCAAAAGCACAGATTAAAATGACATTATAATAAAGGTGAGAGTGATGGTGATGAGCAGTTATTAATGACATGCTTTTCCCACTCTGTTATCTTGGCTTCAATTCTACCCACTCTATCCTTCAAAGTAACGCTTTCCATAAATCTTCCAAAGATCCCCCCACTACCAAACCAAAAATAGAGACATTTTTCTCTACTATGAATGCTTATTTTTTGAATTTCACATAGGAATTTTGTAACTTTATATTATTTCATAGCAGTGGTGGGTACCCAGCCCTCAAGCTATATGTGGTCTATGAAATCATTTGTTCAAGCCCTGCCAAGGTAACTGCAGGCAGGATGTAGTAACATCAAAAAGCTACCTTCTAAGTTAATAATGTTATATGGCCTTTGAAGGATGTTATAAATATTCCAGTGGTCATTGGCAGAGAAATAGTTCCCCACCCTTTCCTTATAATAATAGTTACTTATACTTAAATTATACTTCTTACTAAGTTATATACTTTTTACTTGATGAAGTCACCATCAAAATTGTTTTTATCCCTATGGTGTCTTGCACAAAACTGATCAAATAAATGGACAGATAATGCAGTCAGTCAAGCAGCATCAAAGAGAAAGAAAGAAGGATATAATATTTATAATATATGCAGAATATATGTCAGATACTGTGCTACTGAGTAGTCAGAAAAGTCCTAACATTTTTACTATGCAAAAATGCATCATGACTTTTCCAACAAACCAATAGTTGATTTACTTAGACAATCCCTGAATATGCAACAATTTACAGCTAGGTACTCTATTTCAGATGAAGAGACTAAACTGAGCAAGCCACAGAATTATGGAACACTCCAGTACTATAGACTTTCCCAACTCAAGCACCACTTTTCTTTCTATTATAGCACACAACTAGAAAACACATGTATGACATCTGGAAAATTAGAAACCAAATAGGCCAAATAAAATTTCAATGCCAACCCCCCCCCCACTTTTTATTGCCACCAGGGTTATCACTAGGGCTCAATACCTGCATGAGAAATCTACCACTCCAGGTGGCTATTTACTTTCTTTTTTCTCCATGACAGACAGAAACTGACTGAGAAGGGGGGAGATAGAGAAGAGATAAAGAAAAATCTGTAGCACTTCACTCATGAAACTCTCCCCTGCAGGTGGGGGGGACTGGTGACTGGAACCCGGGTCCTTGTGCAGGGTAATGTGTGTGCTAAAACTAGAATGCCACTCCCTTTCCCCACTGCCCTTCATTTCATGTCACCACTCCCAATCAGTAATCACTGACCTATTTTAAAATTAAGAATATTCTAGACAGCCACCTATTTTTAAAGTAGATGTAATTCTATAAAACCCTAAAATAATATTTTGAAAACAAAGGCATCCAGCTTTCAAAATCTAACTGAAATGCAGCCCCTGAATTCTGTAACATAAAATTGGGCCTTCTTCCATGAAATACATACATACTATAATAAAATTATGTCAAACATGTAAAAAGATAAAGTCTACTTGGTTTTGACATAACCCAAAATTTAGAAAACAAAAACAGTGGTATGTAAACTGAATTCCTTCTAGTCAACTAGACCACCCTTTAAAAGAAAATCATTGACTAAAATGTTGCAGTTTGCTTAGTAAATATATTTTTATAGCAATATGTATTGCCTTATGCTATCTTTAGTAGAAACTTTAGTATATTTATTAGTAGTCAATGAAAGCAATATTTCTGACAACTATGTTAATACTTCCTGGGATACCTTTCAGTTGTCCTGGATCTGTGTCTTCTTTCTGTATCTTCTCCCACTGTGAACTGTAAGAGAAGAGAAAAGCAACAAAGGACTAAAGTTAATTAAATCATCATACTGTACTTATACACAACTTTTACTTAACATACTTAATTTTTCTACAATATCAACTAAATTCCATAATAAACAAGAAAAACAATATAAAGATATACCAATGCCTGGATGCTAAACTTTTAAATCTCTTTTTCTCTGGTAATAGTTCAAAGCTACTAAAAAATTAAATTAAATTAAAAAACTTATTAAACCATTAATAACTTTACCTACCATTCGATAAAACTTTCAAAATTACAGTTGCCATATTAGATATACTAGTTATATATATTTTCTGAAACTTCAGAGCAATCTCTTAAAGTAATCTATGATGATAAGAGAAAACTTAGGCCAAGGGACAATTTATCCAAGAATACCCTGCTGGTCAGTCGTGAAGCTAAAAGCTTAGTTCTGATAGAATGCCTGAAAAGTTCTAGTTATTTTCCCTGTTCTGTCTTCTTGAAACTGAAACTATTAGCAGTCTCAAATATAAGAAGACTACGAATTGATTATGTTCATCAAATCAAATCTACATGGAAACACATGTAAGTATAAAGACTGCCCTGTGAGAAAGATGTGTTAGCAAGGCAGTTAAATGTAAATGATCTGTAAAGACCCCTTTAGTCCTAAAGTTCTCTTACACTGCTTTCAACTAAGTTGACTAGAAAAAGAGATCAATTCCTCTACCCTATCTATAGTTGAACAGTGTTACAGAGATAAGGCATTTTCACATTCATTAACTTTTATAAATGTAAATATATTTTACCACTTAAAATATCAGAGCCCAAGCTTTATATTTAAATTGAAATTTTTTTCTTACAAAGAATTACTCATTTAACATTGTAATTTAACCCCAAAAGACAGAGAAAAATTAACCATCTTTAATGAGAAAGACGGTGAGTAGCATTTACTATTATGAGTTTAATAAGCTTGTGAGGTAGGTAGTATTTCTTTCCTTTTTTAATGAATAACAAAACTTAGAAAAAAATAAAATTTCAAGGATAAAAAGCTTTTAAATGGTGAAACCAGCAACTGAACTCAGATCACGCTTACTGAAAAGCTCACTTATGGTCTAAATAAATATACATGATCTATTAATTTCCAGAAGAAACTACTAAGAAATTCTTCAGGCCTAAAAGAGTATTTTCCAATGTGAAAAATGTAAAAAGAAACTGTGTACACTTTAGTAAACAAGTAAAGGTCTAGAAATAAACACATACAAAATAGAAAATTACCTTGATATTTCCCTGAGATAAACAGTCTGCATGGCTTTCTTCAAATGAGGTTCAATGTTTCTCCAGAGTTTACGAGTATCACGTTCACTTGCTAGCAGAAAGAGGAAAACACTTTTAATAGTTTGTAGCTTACAAAAATTTTCTTCAACCAAATGTTATAAACGAAATTACAGTTACCTTCTCCTTTAACCACAGGTTCACAATATTTGGGAAAATTTAGTACTGCCTAGAAATAAAGAAGTACAAAAAAGTGATTTATGTGCCACAATTAGAAATTATTTCTCAAGTGTAAATTTTATTGCAACTTGGGAAATTTTAATACAATTGTTCAAATAAAATACTATATTGCAATAGGACCATTATCAGTAGTCACAGTTAAGATATGAAATCTAAGCAACCAATGGCACAGCTATATACAAGATACTGGGTACTATACAGCAAACCCTAACAAAAGGAATTTTCAAAGTTAACCCAATTACCAAATAATGTGATGATAACATTAACTATCCATTGTCTTTTTGAACCCTAATACAGCAAGAACCTCACATCTCCACTATAGAGCCTCTATTTCCCCCGGTCCTGGAAACTCAGGATAGGGCCCACTTTCCCGCATGCCTCTCCCAACCCATATCAAATAATATTGCATCTGCCGATCGCAACCTGATCAACGCTACGATTGCCACCTTAACATGCTTCAGCTCAGACTGTGTCCAGAAACTTCAGGTGTGGAAGGACAACCCTTCAGCTTCATTACTCAGGTGAGACCTTTCCTTTCATAGTATTCTCTAATTCCATCCCAGGTGGTTCACTTTCTAACGAAGTCCCAAAACCTAGATATACACCAGTTTCTGTGAGAGAGAGCATATGCTCACATGTATCCATAAACTAGTGCAAAATATATACCTGAAAGCAGAAGTACACTAGAGTTTGCAGTGAGTACCCCCCCCCCAACACTTCCTCTCCTCTATTCCAACCTTTGGGTCCATGATTGCTCAACAATTTGTTTGGCTTTGTATGTTAAGTTTCTTTTCAGCCACCAGGTTCCAGAAACCACCAGGATGCCGGCCAGGCTTCCCTGGACTGAAGACCCCACCAATGTGTCCTGGAGCTCTGCTTCCTCAGAGACCCACCCTACTAGGGAAAGAGAGAGGCAGACTGGGAGTATGGACCGACCAGTCAACGCCCATGTTCAGCGGGGAAGCAATTACAGAAGCCAGACCTTCTACCTTCTGCAACCCACAATGACCCTGGGTCCATGCTCCCAGAGGGATAGAGAATGGGAAAGCTATCAGGATATGGAGATTGGGTGGTGGGAATTGTGTGGAACTGTACCCCTCCTACCCTATGGTTTTGTTAATCTATCCTTTCTTAAATAAAAAATAAATAAATAAAAAAGATATAAAAACTTCCACAATTGGCTAAATCCTGCCTGATACACTAGGTCTAGATATAAAATAATATACTGAGTAGTAAAATATCACTGGGAGTTTAAAGCATAAACTATGTCATTAAAAAAACTGTAACATAGGTGGTAGTGCAGCAGGTTAAGTGCACATGGCACGAAGCACAAGGACTGGTGCAAACTTCACAAGCAGTGAAACAGGTCTGCAGGTGTCTGTCTTTCTCTCCCCCTCTATTTTTCCCTCCTCTCTCAATTTTTCTGTCCTATCCAATAATAATAACAACAACAAGGGCAACAAAAATGGGGGAAAAATGGCCTCCAGGAGAAGTGGATTCGTAGTGCAGGCACCAAGCCCCTGCGATAACCCTGGAGGCAAAACAAAAACTAACATATTTAATGTATCTCTAATTCTAAAGAAGTAATTTATTATTTTCCAAGGTCTGAATATTCTCACAAATCAAACATCATTTAGTTTAGTAAACAATCAATTTAATGGACAGCACTACCATTTGCTACAACCCAAACTCTTACCACCATTACATGGATAGTTCCACTAATAGAGTTGGGTCCCTTGTGTTACATGTGATCTGGCTTCTGTCCAGAACAGCCAAGTCATTGGAATAGTTTTCCCAATTTTACTTCATAAAAAAGTAGAATATTGCAAATTCTATTAAGTAAGTTTATTAGTTTTGATCTACAGGTGTGAATTAAATTAATAACATTAAAATGTCATGCTAGTTGTTACTGGTAAATAACTTTAAAAAATATTCCTATTGACAGTCAGATAGTAGCGCAGCGGGTTAAGTGCACGTGGCTGAAAGCGCAAGGACCAGCATAAGTTTCCCAGTTCGAGCTCCTGGCTCTCCACCTGCAGGGGAGTTGCTTCACAGGTGGTGAAGCAGGTCTGCAGGTGTCGATCTTTCTCTCCCCTTCTGTCTTTCCCTCCTCTCTCCATTTCTCTCTGTCCAATCCAATGACAATAATAACTACAACAATGGCAACAAAAGGGAACAAATAAATAAATATTTTAAAATATACTCACATTTTGTGTAAAATATAAATAAGTATATTCAAATAACAGTACAAAAGCAGTAAAGTAATTATACGAAACTACTTTCAGGCTTTAACAAATTACAGTAAGAGGAAAATTAGTATTTTACCTAAATCATTACAAAAGAACAGAGGGTACACAATTATTATATTACATTTAATTGTCTAAACACTTTCTATGCTTAAGTAAGTCAAAGCCTAACCCTTATGAACAAGTGGAATTTTATCAATAATGTATCTGTCCACATACTAAAGACTTTGTACAACTTTGGCTATTAATATTCAAATGTGCTTCTAATATTATGCCCATCTCTCCCATGTTAACCATCAAATATAAGTAAGTTCTCACTTGTCTGTTTTGTGGCTATTTATCTCATGTGTAAATTCAGTCCCACTGGTATTTTAAACTATCTTCCCAACAACTGAGTTATTGAAAATAAGAAGACTGTTAACAAAATCACAAATATAAACCTAATGTCCACACAGAAACAATTTTTTCACTAGTGATTTAATAATGATTGGCAAGACTATGGGATAAGAGGAGTACAATTCCACACAATTCTCACCATCAGAGTTACACATCCCATTTCTTCCACTGGAAGCTTCCTTATACTTTATCCCTCTGGGAGTATGGACCAAAGATCTTTATGGAGTGCAGAAGGTGGGAATTCTGGCTTCTGTGATTGTTTCTCCACTGGACATGGGAGTTGACAGGTCGATCCATACCCCAGCATGTTCCTATCTTTCCCTAGTGGGGTAGGGTTCTGAGGAGGTGGGGCTCCAGAACACATTGGTGAGGTCATCTACTCACCTGAACTCTGTTTTCTAGGCTTAAATATCATTACTATTTTCTGACATATGCAGAGAATATCTTAAGTATTAATAGAAATTTCTAAAAGGAAACCAGACACTCTTCACTCCTTCCTCATATATCCCTACAACATAGAAGTACGGTCAAAGAAAAAGTGAATAATTTCACTTTTAGTGAATAGTAAATAGTGAATATTGTGCATTCTGCACAATACCTCAACTATAGTGTGCTTGCTCTGTCATGCGTATGACCCAGATGACCCAAGCTAAAGTCTGAGTCACACTGCACTGGAGAAAGGTTTAATATTGTGGGATATTTTCCTTTCTCCCTCTATCCCAGCCTCTCTCTCTGAAAAAAAAAAAAAAAAAAAAACAACCAACTAAGAGTGGTGAAACAATGGTGATGACAATGGTAATAAAATAAATTTGATGATTTTCCGAGCTGCCTATGATCCATAAACATCTATACTACTGCTTAACCTTTTTAAATGCATAAATTATAAGTCTTTTATGTAAACATTACTAACTCAAGATCAGTGGATAAGACCTACAAAGTACAGACTACACTTAAGTTTGTCTACATTCCACACCATTAACATTTTATATATACATATATATATATATATATATATATATATCCTGACAGAAATTTGTCACCAAAAAAATTAACAAAATTGTAAAACTGCATTAATTATTAATAATTTCTTTATTGGGGATTAATGGTTTACAGTCAACAGTAATATACTATAGTTTATATATGCATAACATTTTCACATAACAATACAACAATATAACCCCCACTAGGTCCTCCTCTACCTGATCATGTTTCAGGACCGGAACCCTTCCCCCCAACCAAAGTAATTTTTACTATTTCTTTCTATTACACTTAATTCTGATTTTAATGGTGTTGTACACTTGCTGCAATTATTAAAAAAGAGAAGGAAAATCATTCCTAGTAAATAGTGAAAAGACAACTAAAGATGAAAGCTTTCTGGCCAAAGTGTATACTAATCCACAAATTTCTTGCTACAGTAGCCCCAAAAAGCTTGACAAGAATTTCCAGAATAAGATTTCATTTACTAGTATATCTCAAATCATTTCTACATGGCAAAACATTCAAAGATAAACATCTGCTAAAGTAACATGGATCACTCACCAGATGTCTAAGTTCCTTTAAATCCCGGCAAACAGTGTAGAAAACTCCAAGAAGAATATTAATGTAGGCAGCATAGAAATCAGCTGAATACTCTGGAGGGTGATCATGGGACAGTATCTTTTGGAGGTTGCCTGTAGACAGGACACAAATGAACTTGCAATGACCAACACAACATGTTTTCTTCATCCAACCTTGGAATTCTCTCTTTACAGCTTGTTTGTTTGTTTTGCCACCAGTATTATCGCTGGAACTTTATGTCTATAAAATTCCACCATTTCCAGAAACTTTTAAGAGAGAGGAAACAGAAAGAGGAAGAATGCCACAACACTCCTGCACTGCAAATGAAGCTTCTCCTCTGCAGGTGCTCTCCCATGGGCGGGAGGTTGAACAGTTTCGCATGAATGAGAAATTATTCACTCAACCAGGTGAAGTTATTTATACAGTAGCAAATGTTTTAAATAAATGCATTTTTACTCTGCTAGAAATATCAAATTGTAAAAGCATGATTACCACTTAAAACTACCTATTAACAAAATTTTCCATTTACATTATGTAGGCCAATCATTCATTCATTCATTACTTATTGCAAAACACCATTTTCTATGTAATGGTCTCTTCTAGCACCTCAGTTAAAAGCTTTCTTTAGGCGACTGGACTGTGGCGCACCAGATTAAGCACACATAGTACAAAGCACAAGGACCCATGCAAGGATCACTGTTCAAGCCCCTGGTTCCTGACTTGCGGGGGGGTCGCTTCACAGAAGTGAGGCAGGTCCGCAGGTGTCTATCTTTCTTCCTATCTCCCACTCCTCTCAATTTCACTGTCCTATCCAATTAAAAAATGGAAAAAATGGCCACCAAGAGCAGTGGATTCATAGTGCTGGCATCGAGACCCAGCAATAACCTTGGAGACAAAAAAATAATAAGAAAGCTCTCAAGGGAGGGAATGGGATACAGAACTCTGGTAGTAGGAATTGTGAGGAACTGTACCACTCTTATCCTATGGTCTTGTCAGTATTTTTATTTTATAAATAAATAAAACTCCCACAGTTCTGATCACCATAATTCCCTTTCATCTATTGTTCCCACTAAGTATATGGTTTTCTATAGTGTAATAGTCTGTCATTTCCCATGCAAATCTGCTCCATATTTTGTCATGTGGTTATCATATATGTTATATTCAAATTACAAATATCTAAAATAACTTTAAAAAAAATTTATCTCAGCATCAATTGTCTGAACTGCTTATATTTCTTCTTGCACTTTCATATTTCATATCTGACAGATGTCTCAAGTTTCTGTTTCTGGGTCTGTTTTATCTTATTAAAAGTTAAGTGTTAAATGTTCCTAAT
This sequence comes from Erinaceus europaeus, assembly GCF_950295315.1. NCBI lineage: Eukaryota > Metazoa > Chordata > Mammalia > Eulipotyphla > Erinaceidae > Erinaceus > Erinaceus europaeus. Next base: position 72,283,967 of record NC_080169.1, read on the forward strand.
TTCTTTTTTCTGTGGCACTCCTTTCAATGGCTCTTTCAAAGCAGGTCTGGTCACGGCAAACTCCTTCACTTTCTGTATACCCGATACAGTTTTTATTACTCCTTCATAACGGAGTGATAGTCTTGCAGGCAGAGTATTCGTGGATAATAGTTACTGTCTTTCAACACACTGAATATGTCATCTCACTCACTCCTGGCATTCAGGGTATTTGCCCCTCTACCCTCAGTTCTTTTAACAGTCACTTTTTTCTTTTCCATAGCAGCTTAAAACATTTTTCCTTTGCCCTTGACTTTTGGTAGATTTACACAGGGTCCAAGTCCAGAGGGGAGATTCTAACCTGCATCCCCTTCTTTCCAGCTTTTTCCTTACAAACACTGACTCTGCAGGAAAGGGTGGAATCACTTCCCCAGCCTGTATAACTTTACCAGGTTAGTTTTTCTGGTGAAGTCATGCTCCTGGATCTTGAGACTTCACTGGGACAGTTTCTCCAATAGAACTACACCCCCAGTTCACAGGTCTTCAGGCACTTCCACTGGCTAAGACTGCCCGCAGCCCAAGCATCTCTAAGTGGTTAAATGTCATAAAGCTTTTTTAAAACCATGCATAGGAAATGACCTGACAGGCAGAAAAATTTGAGAGGTGCCAGCCAGGTGGTAGCACACCTGGTTCGGCATACACATTACAGGGCACAGGGCACTGGTTCATGTCTCTGGTCCCCACCTGCAAGGAGGAAGATTAATAAGCGATGAAGCAGTGTCGTAAGTACCTTTCTCTCTCTCTGTACCTCTCCCTTCAATTTCTTTCTATCTCTATCCAAAATAAATAAATTAGAAACAAATAACACTTTAAAAAACTGCAGAGGTAACTATATAAATGCACAAATGAGAAGCTTTGGAAAAACAATTCAAGCCTCCAACTCAGATTATATTCCTACACAACTGCTAAACAACTCTGTTATTTGTAGGTAAAATTTAAGAAACAAGAACAGAATTGCAAAGCACAAAGACCTGGACTGGGTGTGGTGCAATGCACCAAAGCAAAGAACTCAGGGGGAAGAAAAAAGGATAGGCTAGAGGTGGCATTGAAGTCTTGACGCATAATGATGGACAAAGACATAAACTGGAATTAAGAGTGTTTTACAGACACACAAGATGGGAAGATAAAAAGTTGTACCTATGCATCAACAACTGTACTTTATAAATTATTCTGCCCACAATAAAATGATAAAAAAAAAAAAAACTTGGGGAGGGGGTTGGATGGTGGTGCACAATAAAACTCTCACAAGGCTAGACATGTACCTTCCATATGATCCAGTAATTCCTCTCCTGGGATTATACCCCAAGGACTCCATAACACCCAACCAAAAAGAGGTGTGTACTCCTATGTTCATAGCAGCACAATTCATAATAGCTAAAACCTGGAAGCAACCCAAGTGCCCAACAACAGATGAGTGGCTGAGAAAGCTGTGGTATATATACACAATGGAATACTATGCAGCTATCAAGAACAATGAACCCACCTTCTCTGACCCATCTTGGACAGAGCTAGAAGGAATTATGTTAAGTGCGCTAAGTCAGAAAGATAAAGATGAGTATGGGATGATCCCACTCATCAACAGAAGCTGAGTAAGAAGATCTGAAAGGGAAACTAAAAGCAGGACCTGATCAAATTGTAAGTAGGGCACCAAAGTAAAAACCCAGTGGTGAGGGGTAGACATGTAGCTTCCTGGGCCAGTGGGGGTGGGAGTGGGCGGGAGGGATGGGTCACAGTCCTTTGGTGGTGGGAATGGTGTTTATGTACACTCCTAGCAAAATGTAGACATATAAATCAGTAGTTAATTAATATGAGAGGGGGAAATCAATTGTATGTCTCAAAGTTTCTCAAAAGACAAACTGAATCTTTTTAATATATAGGCTATGTATTTGATATGTGGACTCTCTCAAAAGCCTAGACCAAGTAGATTAGAAGCTTCCAATAGCACAGCTATATACAAGATACTGGGTACTGTACAGCAAACCATAACAAAGGGACTTTTCAAAGTTAACCCAATTAACAAATAATGTGATGATAATATTAACTATTGATTGTCTTTTTGAACCCTAAGACGGCAGGAACCTCATATCTCCACTATAGAGCCCCTACTTCCCCCAGTCCTGGAACCCTTGGATAGGGCCCACTTTCCAGTATGCATCTCCCAATCCAAACCAAATAATATTGCATCCGCCGATCACAACCTAACCAAAGCAACGATTGCCATCTCAACATGCTTCACCTCAGACTGTGTCCAGAGACTTCACGTGTGGAATGACAACCCTTCAGCTTCATTACTCGGGTGAGACCTTTCCTTTAATAGTACACTCTAATTTCATCTCAGGTAGTTCACTTTCTAACAAAGTCCCATAACCTAGACATACACCAGTTTCTGTGAGAGAGAGCTTATGTGCACACGTATCCATAAACTACTGCAAAATATATACCTGAAAGCAGGATTACACTAGAGTTTGCAGTGAGTACCTCCCTAACACTTCCTCTCCACTATTCCAAGCTTGGGATCCATGATTGCTCAACAAATTGTTTGGCTTCATATGTTAACTCTCTTTTCAATCACCAGGTTCCAGATGCCACCAGGATGCTGGCTAGGCTTCCCTGGATTGAAGACCCCACCAATGTGTCCTGGAGCTCAGCTTCCCCAGAGACACACCCTACTAGGGAAAGAGAGAGGCAGACTGGGGGTATGGACCGACCAGTCAACGTCCATGTTCAGCGGGGAAGCAATTACAGAAGCCAGACCTTCTACCTTCTGCAACCCTCAACGACCCTGGGTCCATGCTCCCAGAGGGATAGAGAATGGGAAAGCTACCATGGGAGGGGGTGGGTTATGGGAATTGGGTGGTGGGAATTGTGTGGAGTTGTACCCCTCCTACCTTATGCTTTTGTTCACTAATCCTTTCTTAAATAAAAAATTTAAAAAAAAAAAGTCCCTGAAAAAATAAATAAAATAAAATAAAATAATTAAAAAAATAAAATAATAAAATAATAAAAAAAATTTTTAAAAAATAAAAAAATAAAAGCAGGATAAACAATACAATTTTCTTCTTTGTCTTCGTAGTTCTTGCAATTCCAGATAATAGTAATTTATCACAGACTGGGTTAAAAGCACATATTACCAAGGGCAAGGACCCGCGCAAGGATCCTGGATCTGGGAGATTCCAGAAGATGGAGGAATGAGAAGCTGCTAGTGGCTTGAGCTCCGACTAAATCTACTGGAAACGTTGCTATTGTAATTCCTGAGGTTGGTGATTGCATTTGTCATAAAGGTATTTAGTACAGTGTTGCTTGTACTCAAAACAAGGATCCTAGATCTAGTCCCTGGCTCCCCATGTGTATGGAGGATGCTTCACAAGCAGTGAAGCAGGTCTGCAGATGTCTCTCTGTCTCTCTCCATATCATGTAAAATTGAAATAAGCAAAAATTCAGTGAAAAATATTTCAAGAGGTTTAATAAACACATATTGCAATCCCAGATAAGGTATAGAGGAGGAATCATTAGAATATATAAAGAAACAAAGGCTAAAATTTTTCCAGTGTGTGAAACTACATGTATTCATATATCCAAGAAACACACACATACACTCCCAAGCAGGATAAACAATACAATTTTCTTCTTTGTCTTCGTAGTTCTTGCAATTCCAGATAATAGTAATTTATCACAGACTATAATAAATGTAGAAATAAAATTACAGTGCGCGCACAAAGATTATGAGACATGAAACTAAGTCAAGCAGTCACTGTTTACTAAAGAGTAACTTTACCTGATAGAATAACCAAACCAAAAATTTGATCTAGGGCATTATAATCCACCTAGAGGAATAAAAAACATGCTTTAAAAAAAATAAGTAGTCTGCATAAGGCAGAAACTAGAAAATAAGAATTGTGAACTGTGAGCACTGCTGAAAGAATTATCCCGAGCATCAGAGACTGCATTCCAAAAGATGACTTATACCATGGGATAGTATTAACCACTAAAACTATCCCTTTACCTTCATCTCATGTTTAATTACTTTGACTGTATTTTGGCTTATATATGTTTCCTCTTAGAATGCTTTAATATGATTGTGGTGTTTTGCTTTAAAAAAGGAGGTGGAGATACTTAAAAGGCACAAAAACAATGACAGTAATATTGAATCCATTATTATAGCTTTTCAAAATCTATTACTGTACTCCAAAATTGTCAAGATAACTGCAAATTATTAACTTCTCAAATTCTTTCAATATATACTGCTTTGTATTTTCAACTAAGTTTTAATCAAAATATTTATTTTGTGACTCTTATGGGAAAGAACCTATTGAAAATAGGAGCTATCTCATCTATTTTAGGTTCTCATCAGTTAATTGGGTACAGTGGGAGTTCTATTTCATGACTGCTCTTACAGAAAAAAAGCAAAAAAGTCTGATCTAAACAATTGTTGTTTACTTCTGATTAGTTCCAGCAGGTGGCAATGGTTAGCAGAAGACACTGTAAGTTATAACAGAAACAAAAATGAGATTTATCAATAAAAAGTCAAAAGTCAACCAAAACAAGATGAAGATTTCCATATAAATTCTGTTCTGTTAACTGTCTAATTCTTACCTGCATGGCTGCTACAATATGTATTTTTGAATGAGTAGTAATGGTGTACATGTTCACACCTTTAGTTAGTACAATATACTCTAGTGTATCCTATATAGTATGCGCTATATACTTCTAGTGTTCAATATACTTTAGTGTATTAACTAAAGGCATGAACATCTATACCATTAGCACAAAGATCTGAGAATTATTAATTCAAAAAGATTTATTAATTATATGAGAAAAGCCTTTAGTTCCCAAACAAAAGCTCTTTAAGTGAGAAAAACATTTCTTTAAGTGAGGAACATTTTAGTTGAGATTGGCAACAAACCTTAACAGATCAAAACATCAAGGTAATCCCATTTGAACATGACAGTTTAATTGTCCACCGCTCCCTTTTTTCTACCTTTTCTGATAAATATAGAAGGAGGAAAGGAGAGGGAAAGAAACAAAGACATCTGTAGCACTACTCCACTGCCTGTGAAGCTTCCCCTTTGCGGGTGGGGACCAGTAATACTTGGACCTAGGTTCTTATAAATGGTAACGTGTGTGCTCTGCAATCAGTCCTACTCTAGTTTACAAATCAAACAAAACTATTTTACTACATATCATTTGTCAAAACAGTGTTCCAATATTTACCAAAGCAGAGTGTTCTCTTTGGTGTAGCAGTATTGGAACTATGGTGATTAAGTGCAGTGAGTTGTATACACCACATACACAAAACCATACTCATGAAATTTATAATATTGGGTGGGGTCAGGCAATAACATACCCAATAAAGCACACTATACACAAGGAGTTGGTGGCTTTTATCATGCACAAAGACCTGGGTTCAAGCTCCCATCCCCACTTGTAGGGGGAAAGTTTCATGAGACTAAGCAGTGCTACAGGGGTCTCTTTTTCTTCTCCTTCTCCCTCCCCTTCTCTACCCATCCCCTTTCCCTCTCAATTTCTGTCTCTCTCAAAGAAAAAAGAAAATTAGCCTTCAGGAACAGAGGTTTCACTGTGCAGGCACCAAGCCCCAGTGGCATTTCAGGTGCCAATAAAAAATATTAACTTGTAGTATTGTAAAACAAATTAAATTAATAGTATAGAATTTAGAGAAAAAGATAAACAGTATTGGGAAAAAAAAATCAAACTTACCTATGCTATAATCAGGAAAATACAAGACAAATGGCTCAAAGCATCCATTATTCGGACGAAATTTTTCCCAAACAATTTCACTGAGAAAGATAACAGTCACATTTCTGTCAGTCTATAAAAGAACAATAAATAAAAGTAACTACATATTAAAAAATCTTGATCAGAGTAATAAGTTCATTTGAATTTTTCTTTTAAATAAACTCAAAGCTCCAACATGTATCAAATTATTTGCATATTAACAAGCCATATTTAGAAAACCTAATCAAGGAGCTCATATACTTGCAAATTTTCATACATAATTACTTGGAATTTCCATAAAACTTTAGATTACTGATATTTCACTTAGCCAAAAATTCTAAGGCAATTACACAAGGACTTATTGTATAAAAATTCAAAAACACATTTACTTGAATCAACAAAATGACCTTTATAAGGGTTTTTTTAAACTTTCATTCAATAAATTAAAAAGTTAACAAAGACAACACCTCTCATTAATAAATCGCTATAGTTATCCAAAGAAAGGAAATAAGAGTAGAAGAACAACAGATCAGTCAAATATATGATCACACAATAAAATTGTTAAATTTTTAAAGTTATTTTCATACAAATCATTGAGTAAAACTGATGTTGAATATACATATGCATACTGATAACAACAGTCTTCTAAGTCATTTTCTCAATAAAAATAATATAAACAAGTATGAGTATTAGTATCTAAAATACCAGTGATAAGTACATGGACATCTTCTGAAGTATATTTACAAATTATAATTAGTCTACCTAAAGAGCATTACAAGGGGCAGGGGTAGATAGCATAATGGTTATGCAAAGGAATTCTCATGCCTGAGCCTCCAGAGTCCCAGGGTCAGTGCCCCACACCACCATAAACTAAAGCTGAACAGTGCTCTGGTGTAAATTAATTAATTAATAATAAATTAATAAATAAAAGTTAAAAAAAGAGCATTACAAGAAAGAAAAAGCTCAACATCTATGTAATTCTTCTAAAGACTGGTCATAAATGTCCTATGTCAGAATGATTCCACAGACACCACTATTCTTTACCTCAAACATAACTTTTCCCATATTTTTTGTGTTATCTCTTACACTGACAAGACAAGACATGTCAGTACTTTGTTCTATATCTATCTACTTGTCCAATAACCTTGGCCCCAGTCTCACACCTAACTGAACTATGCCTTGAAGGTGATTTATTATACCAATTTTCAGTATATAGAAAAACATTCTTTTGACTAAAAAAGATAGCTAAATTCAATAAATAAATGATATCTTCTTTGGTGCCACCAGAGTTGTTGCTGGGGGGGGGGGGTAGGTGCCTGCTGGACTGGCAAATCCATTTTTTTTTTGTTTTGTTGTTTTGTTTTTGATATTAGATACAACAGAAAGAAATCTGGAGGGGAGGAGGAAATAAAGTTTTGATATTAGATACAACAGAAAGAAATCTGGAGGGGAGGAGGAAATAAAATAAAGGAAATAAAGAGACACCTGAAGACCTGCTTGTGAAGCTTCCTCTTGCAGAGGGGAAGTGGGAGCTCTAACCCAGGTCCTTGCATATGGTAATGTGTGCACTCAAGTGGGTGTACCACCACCCAGCATCCAAAATCTACTATCTTTACCAGAGAAACATTTTCATTTTCAAATGTCTTTATTGTTTCATGAACATGTTCATCTGTAAGATTCATCAAATATATTTCTATAGGAATAAAAATCATGCTCTAAAGTAACTTTAATTGTGAAACCTTTGTCATTTAAAAAAATTATTATTCAAAAACATTTTATAAATTAATTAAAATATATTGTTAAAACTGGACACTATCTCTCCAAAGCCCTACCCAACTAAGGAAAGATAAAAAGAGGCTGAGGGTAGGGATTGACCTGCCAATGCCCATGTCCAGCGGAGAAGCTATTACAGAATCCAGAATCCAGAACTTCCACCATCTTATTTAAATTTAAATAAGAATTTTGGTCTGTACTGGGGGGGGGGGGATTGTTAGAGGAAGATAACCAGAGAGCTTTGAATTCAAATTCCATTACGTTCCAGAGAAGTGGAAAAAAGGAAGGATGCTAGAAGTAGCAATAGGTGTAAATGTGACTTAGATGAGATTAGGTGTGTTCAGGATGATATGGCTGCAGACAGGCTAGAGGTGAGAATGTTTTTTAAAAACTGAGAAATTTAACACATGTACCCACAATGTATTTAGTGTAAACCATTAGTCCCCTTAATAAAAAAAATTTTTAAAAACCCTTTATCAAGAATTAATGCTAATCACTTCATAATTAGAAAAAAAAAAGCTACAATAATTGAAAAATAAGCAGTATTAGATCACAAATTGCTTTTACTTTGAAAAATTCTCAACTTGACTCATAAGAGAAATTAAAATTATATTAATTAAAATTTAAATAGCATTTCTTTTTTAAAAAAATTTAAAATCTTTTTTTAAGACCATTTATTTATTATTGGATAGAGACACAGAGAAATTGGGAGGGGAGTTGGAGATAGAGGAAAAGAGACAGACACCTGTAGCCCTTCTTTACCACTCATGAAGCTTTCCCCTTGCAGGTGGGGACCAGGGGCTTGAACCTGATCCTTGTGCACTGTTACTGTGTGCTCTTAGCCAGGTGCATCACTTCCTGGCCCCTAAAATAGGATTTCTTACTAAAGGAAGAGAATTCAGGGCCATAAAAAGTGGGGGTACAGGTGGAGGAGGATACATATAGGTAGATAACAGTCAACCCATATCTGTGATTTTGGGAGAACTACTGCAGTTTCCAATGGAGGAAATGAAGACACAGAACTCTGGTGGTGGGAATGGTGTGGAATTATACCACTGTTACCTTATAATTTTATAAATCAATATTAAATCACTAATAAAAAAAGAGACTTAAAAATTAAAATAAAAGCTATCAGTCTAAAAAAAATTTAATCTATTAAAACCTGCATTGACTCTTCTGAAAATACTTTCAATAAATAATCATATATGTCATAATTTAAATTTAATTTTACTCAGTTAATAAAACAACTGAACCCACCCAAAAATGGGGAGAGGATATGAACAGAATCTTCAACAAAGAAGACATCCAAAAGTCCATCAGACATATGAAAAGTGGACTAAGTCATTGATTGCCAGAGAAATTCAAATAAAGACAACAATGAGATATCATGTCACTCCTTTGAGAATATCATACATGAGAAAGGATAGTAACAATAAATGCTGGAGAGGTTGTGGGGATAAATTAACCCTCCTGCACCTGGGAATGTAAGCTGATCCAACTCCTATAGACACCAGTCCAGAGAACTCTCAGTAGGCTAGAAATGGACCTGCCCTATGATCTTGCAATTCCTCTTCTGGAGGTACACCCTAAGGAATTGAACATACACATCCAAAAAGATCTGTGTATACCTATGTTTACTGCAGCACAACTTGTAATAACCAAAACCTGGAAACAACCCAGGTGTCCAACAACAGATGAGTAGCTAAGAAAGCTGTGTTATGCATGCACAATGGAATATGACCCATTTAAGAGGAATGATGAATTCACTTTCTTCACCTCATCTTGGATGGAGCTTGAAGGAACCATGTTAAGATAGATAAGCCAAAAAGAAAAGGATGAATATAGGATGCCCTCACTCATAGACAGAATATGAACATAAGGAGAAACACAGCAGAACTTGAACTGGGTTTGGTATATTGCACCAAAGTAAAAGACTGGGGGTGGGGGGTGATCTACTTTTAGGTCCTGGTGCATGACGGTGGAGGAAGACCTAGGCTGAAGGTGAGAATGCTTTGCAGAAAATTGAGAAATTTTACACATGTACCAACAAATGTATTAGTATAAACCATTAACCCTCTCAATGAAAAATTTAAAAAATTTCAGAAATTAATGCTCATCACTTCACAATTTGAAATAAAAGCTACAATAAATGAAAAATAAGTGACAAATTGCTTTTACTTTGAAAAATTCTCAACTTGACTCATGAGAAATTAAAATCGTATTAATTAAAGTAGCATTTTTTTCCAATTTTAAAAATGACAATAAAATCTGATTATGCCACAGAGAAAAAGATTACATTACTTACCAGCTCTTGCAACCTAAGAAACCCAGGCAAAAGATTTGCTTCCATATCTCTTAGATACTCCGCTTTATCTAAAACCTTATTAAATAGAAAAAAAGTATTAAAATTAATTCACAAAACCCTTTGTAAATCATTTATAGAAGTCTCTTAAAAGAAAAATCGTAACTTAAGTTTAATTTTTAAATGGTATTTACATTTGTAGAGGACATTCTCAAGTTAAAAAACAGATTACTCATAACATCTTTTAACCCAAATATCTAAATAGAGAAATGTTTCGGAGTTACATTAAAAAAGTTTATTTTACAGGTACAGTATCAAAAGGACAATGAAATAAGATACTCTATAAGGACTTCTGTAATATAGTTTGGATCTGGAAATATGGCACTGCAAGCTGTTTTACTCTCTCAAAACAGCCTTAAGCTTTTGATGGTCTTTGAGGGTCCATACAAAGCTTAACATTGTTTTTTCCTATTTTGGTGGGCAAAAAAAATGGGATTTTAAAATAAAGATGGTACCGAATTTACAGATGGTTTTAAGATTTTTTTGACATTTCAACAATATTAATTCCTACCATACATGAGCTCCTATCTCTTTGAAATGATCCTAGTAATAGCTGATAGTTTCCTAAGTTTATATTCCGGCAAGATGTTCTAGACTCATATATATTCTTTTCAGAACTGAAAACAATTTTCTCCAAAAATGAAAGTCATGTTAAAAAACATTAAGTTTTATTAAAGTTAATAAATATTTTGCAATTACTTTGGCTGCCAATTATAATCACTTAAACTAGTGATACATTTTAAATGCAAGGAAAATGTTTCCCTGAATAGCCCAAATTATTTTGTATTGATTTTATTAATTAATGGATAGCTTATAGCACTGTATGAGAGTAATCAACATAATATATCTCATTTCTAATTAGTTTAGACAAAGTAAAGCTAAAATTACTTATTACTAAAAAGATATAAATTAGTTTCTCTACTCCACATTCTCATTCTTATGCAATTTTCCCATCAATCTCTATTTAAATAACTCTCTAAGCCAGGACACAATTAATTCAAATAAACTAGTTCATTTTTATACATAATTTAATGCAAAATACAAAGCTAAAGCAATAAACTCACTTTTCTGGTGTGATACAGTTAATTCACCATAATTAATTATTTTATGGTATTCTCATATCCTTTTTCAAAAGCAATTATCAGATAACTAATATCTACAGAAGCAAAATCTTTGATTCAGATCTAAATATTTTCCTTAATGATTTAAATGAAGGCATTCTATAAACCCTTGATTTTTAAAGTGGTTTATGTATTAGAAAATATTTTCAACCACCTTTCTCTATTGTTTTCCTATGTATTAAAGCTTAAAATGTATTTTTAAAAATGTTTCACACTAAAAATAAGTCAACTTTTCCATCCTTAATATTTATTCAACAAATACCTAATGAATGCCTACTTGAATACATCAGACAAAAAACTCAAGAGTCCTACTAACTCTTCATAGTTATTTCTAGAACATTGAGTACTCTCTACAAACTCTTATCTTTGGGGGCTGGGTGGTGGCGCACCTGGTTGAGTGCACATGTTACAATGTACAAGGAATGGGGTTCAAGCCCCTGGTCTCTACTGGTAGGAGGAAAGCTTTGCAAGTGATGAAGCAGTCCTGCAAGTGTCTCTCTTATTCTCTATCTCATACTTCCCCTCAATTTCTGCTATCTTTACCCAATAAACAACTAAAAACAATAAAAAAACAGATTTCCACCAATATTTAAATTAAAAAAACTTATCTTTGTAAGTCTGATCACTGGAGTCATCAAAATATTCTAGTACTATCCCTTCTCATATGTAGATATTGTGGTTGTGATTCATAATTCTCTAATGCAGCAATGACATTTTTGGGATATTGCAAAATACACATAAAAGACCTCACTCAGTTATGGGACTCTTTGTTTCTTGAATTCCTCTCCAACAAGGATCTTATTGCCCACTCTACACCATGGTAAAAAAAAAAAAAATGGGGGGAGTTGGGCAGTAGCACAATGGGTTAAGCACAGGGGGCAAAGCTCAAAGACCAGCCTAAGGATCCTGGCTTTCTACCTGCAGAGGAGTCACTTCACAAGTGGTGAAGCAGGTCTGCAGGTATCTTTCTCTAATCCTCTCTCTTTTCCCCTCCTCTCTCCATTTCTCTGTCCTATCCAACAACAATGACATCAAAAACAACAACAATTAAAAAAAAAAAAAAAACAAGGACAACAAAAGGGAATAAATAAATATAAAGAATTTAAAATATAACTTAAAAGAATTAATTCCTAGATAACTGGTATTTGGAGTGTAGTTTGTGACCCAATAAATGAGCAGAGTTGTGGCACAGGGACCATATCTGATTCCTTTCAGAAACTGGACATGTAAAAACCATGTTCATAATTAGTATTTCTCTTGTTCATCATGTTGACACTGTCATTGATGATCCAAACCCAATAGTGAATTAAACAAGAATGGCAGCTCACCTTAAAGAGAATTGCCTAATGTGATTTTTGTCTCATATACCTTACATGTGAAATTGAAGAAGAAACACCAAAAGCCAATAAGCAGAGACCACAATGCCCCATCACAAGCCTTCTCTCTCTAGCCCAAAATCCAGGAGCGTGTATTACAATGAGAATTCCAGGTCACTAAACTCTTCACATTTTCACTGTACATCACTGATTTCTTCCGTTACATTCATTCTCCCTCATCTCTTCATTCTCTAAACATTTGTGTTACAAGTGTAATGTCACAATTCTGTTACTAAGCTCAAATTCCTTTTGGATAAAAAAAGTATCTGAAATTCTTTTGTATTCAAAAGCACCTTGCATAATGCACTGTACATAATAAAGCTAAAGCAAATATATTTGGAAATTGAGCTAATAAACAAAAATCAGTCTCCAAACAAATGGTATAATGAAGTTAAATTACTTACAATATATACAGTTTGATCCTTGAGATTTTCTGCTTTAGTTACTTGTTTAAATAAACGAACAAAGTCATTAAAAGCTTCACAGATTATTTGAGTAGAACATTCATTTTCAGAAGTACTAAGTTGATTCAGCTTATTTAAAATGTGTTCCAAAAGCAGTCGTACAGTAAAGCATTCAACACAATTCACAAAGACATGTGGGAGCTGGGGGGGGGGGGGGAGAAAAAGTATAAATAGTAACAGATACAAATCATAGCTCTGCTAATCCTCCTCATTTTCTCTTCAAAATGGATAGCTCACTGTTCTCCAGCCTGTTCTATGTCCCCAAGAGACCAATCACTACACGCTAGTTCTAGCTGGATATCCTGCCAATAGGGAAAGCAAACAGGAGAATGAGGGAGAATGGTAAGCAAGGGAAGTTGAATATTCATTCCTTTGATTCATGCCCCCAGCCCTCAATGGTCTACATCTTACAGAGGTTAAATTCTGCTATCAATAGTCACACCACTAGTTCAGCAGCCCTTCGTCTAAAACTACAGCTCTTGCTGGTTGCTGATAAACAGTCCTTCCTAGTGCCCATTCATGCTGGAAGGGAAAAAGCACTCAGGCCTTTACTATGTCTTATGGATCTCTTAACACTTTTTAAACTTTGTGAAATAAAATACTCCTTCATTAATCTCACTTCAATTATCTGAGTTTGATGTTCATTTCCTACAGGGACTGGTGACTTTTTTTTTTTTTTCAAATCTTACATGGAAACCCAAGTACATGTGAATGTGATAATTCTTAGTGAGAATTTCATACTCACATTTTAAGGTAGTAAACTTAAATGATGAAGAATTTATTTACTATTTTCTACCAGAGCACTAGTCAGCTCTGGCTTATGATGGTATGGGGATTGAACCTGGGACCTTGGAACTTCAGTCATGAGTTTGTCTTGCATAAGCATTATGCTATCACCCTTGCCTCCCCCCCCAAAAAAAAAAAATTTAAGAGTTAAAAATCAGTAATCAGGATAAGAAGATACTGGGTTGTCAGAAAAGTCATGACATATTTTTCTAGTCACCCAGAACAGCACACACTTTACCATGAACATGGTCCTTATTTGAGTCCAGGTATCACATGGGACGTATCATAGACAATATCAAGGGCATGGACGATGGAGTGGTACTATAGTCTAGTTGCTATCTTTGCCTGTTTCTCTTTCTCCCTCACAGTAATCTATTACTGTGTTTGTTTCCTACAAGTATTAATCAGTTAAAGAAAGTCTGAGGAGAATTTGGTTCAATCTTTTAAAATAACTTTCTAACATCAGAGCTCAAGTTATCTATCAATAGTTACTTTCTAAATGTTTATAGTCTTAAAGGTATCCAGACAAAAATTAATCATAAGTATTTTATGTAGATAGATATCCCTTCAGAGAAAGGTAAATTGGACTAAATAATCTATTCAATCCTTTCCATTTCTATGACTAAACATATTGAGTGTGGAGTTATTCATACCTCTAAAGTTTTCATCAATGTTTGTGTTACATAGGTCTTTCCACTGGCAGTATGTCCATAAATAAAAATGGATGGAAAGCTGAAATGATGTCTCTAAGAGAGAAAAGACAAATTACCAGTCTTCAAATATGAAGCAAAATAAGTAAACCTTTATCAGCCAACCATGTTTTTTTAATATAGTAAACCATTCAATACAAAAATTTTAATTGTGTATGTAGTGAATTAATCATTACACTTTGAACTTACTTAAATTCAGCTCTAAGTACTTCAATTCTGAACCATCTGCTAAGCAAATTATATAGCAAATATAATTTTAAGACAATTTAACCATCTGCTAAAATGTCTTAAAATTATAGTTGCTATATTCCTTGATATTGCCTATTATTACATACATTAAAATATTTCATTACTGTATAAGTTCATGTACACACTTGTATGTTCAAATTTATAGGTGATTTAAGAAATATCTCAATAATTATTATTATACTTTCTTTTTACTTTAACCCTTTAAAAAATATGATCACACAGACTTCCAAAATCAGTGTACATTTTAAGACTCTGAAACTACATATAGGTAATCACAGAGCTACAAGAATTTTCAAAAGAACTCTCAAGAAAACCTACTAGATATATCTGAACTAGGCATACTGCATTTATCTCACCTAAGTGTATACACTTTATCAAACTGAACAATGATAAAGTCTTCATAGCATATATTTCAAACTATGTATTTGCAAGATCCCCATATGACCCAGTAATAAGTAAAACTTATCAGAGTTCCCTCTGCTGGACTAGTCATTACTACAAATATGTCTTATTCACATTTATTCAATGGACATTTATTAAACATCAACTAAATTAAAAAAAAAGCCATGACCCACTTAAGAGAACAAATACTAATTAAAAAGAAAATATGCTATGGACAAGTCCATACTTTGGTGGGAAAACAAACATAAATAACTACAAGAAAACTGAATGGTATAATTTTCATGAGAAACTACAGTATCTACTATAATCATCATCTAAAACTACAAAACTAGTCATAAACAATTCATTCTAGCCACTAATTACAGATTAACTTTTGCACAGCATATCAAAAACTGAACTTATAAAGGCATGCTTTCTTTTCTTTTTTTTAAAGAGGCAGAGAGAAAGACAGAGATCACAGCAACAAACCCTCCTTCAATGTAGTGAAGGGCAAGGTTGAACCTGGTTGGTGCACAAGGCAAAGCAGCACACTACCCAAGTGAGCTATTAATATTAAGTCAGCTTAGGGGTAAATTTCCTAAATAGCATACACCTAAGGGGAAAAAAGAAAAAAACAGTCTGTAGGCTTATGCCATGAATCTATTTTTTTTAAGTTTAACAATCTTGTGAATTAACTGGTTCAAAAATTCTGTCTGTAACTGAGGTATTGACTAAGCATATAAGTGATGAACAACAGAAATAAAATCAGGCCCAAGTGTTTCTCTTTTTTGCCTCACTCCACAAAAAAAAAAAAAAAAAAGTCACTGGGAGCTGGAGCCAGACAGGCACTGAGCCCTAGTAGTAACTGTTGGGAGGGGAAAAAAACAAAACAAAACATATATATATATACACTGACAAAAAACAACTAAAAAAACCTTGGTGTGATCCACACCAAGCTAATATTATTCATCCTGCTTGCCAATACTCTTTACGTAAAAGGAGCATTTCTGGTTGGAACAATCTGGGTTTATCAACTCCAGAAAGGAGTACACAGAGATAGCCAAGAAAATATTTCAGTGATAACAGGAATAACTATAACTGAAGGTACTATATCTAGAACACCCATTGAAGATGCACTCTTTGGCCTGTTACTTCTCTAAATTATCTGCCCCTTTTGGAGATGGCACGTTTCCACTGATACTTCATAGGATACCTCAACTGCCATCCCATATTTCTGGTTAAAATAAAGTTTGGAAGATTTGGGAGGAGGGAAGGAAGAAGTTGCATTTCCTCTTCTTAGAGATAAAATCCAAGTTTAATTGATTCAAAGTCAAAATAATTAGTTCTAAAGCAAATGCCTAACAGAAAACAGCAGAATTTAAAAGAAAGTACATTAAAGTTCTGTGTTAGTTGACAGCTGTATTCTACAGATAAAGAGGATCCCTTAGCAACGTTCATCCAGAGGAGACACTGAACCTTTTCTTAGGTATCATCTAAACTGCTACACAAGAAATCTTCCGGGAAAACCACTGAAGTGTTATCTTATTTTTCCATTTGAAAATGTAATTTTTCCTGAATTACTAATTCAAAATGCCTTTAATCAAAAGAAGCCCATTATCTCATAGCATCCCAAATAAAGGTGGGTTCTCTAAACAACCAAACAAGTTCAAGTTAGTTCACAGCTCTCAAAACTTTTTTTTTTCTTAACGCTTACTATTAGTGATTTAACGGCAAACGCTAGAAGAAGAAGTGATTTAACAATGTTTTAATCTTTCTCTCGAAAGAGGACTCCCTCACTCCCGCGCTGCCAAAGTTTTACACCTGAAGCCCTGCTAGGCTTGGTGCGGTCTCACTGGTCCTGAGAAGCACACTCATACCTCATAGTAACCACCTCAAACGAAATGCAAACACTCAACCTTAGTAACTAACATCCTGCTGCAAGCACAGCCCTGGACTAAAAATGCAACATCATCAACTGCCGGAACCCGGCAACTTTGGATGCTCGTCCTACGCCATCCTCCTATGAAGTAGGCCGGCCCAGTCCGAGCAATTCTTCTTGAAAAGGAACTAGCCACATGTCATTCGAGTGCAGAAGTGGGGGTGGACCCACGAGAACCCTTCTCCACGTCAAATAGTGATCTGCCGTCGTCCAACCCAAACACGTTAAGCTGAAAACTTGGAACTCTCGTCGCCAAACCCGACAATCTTTGCCTCCAGGTTTTCGAAAGAAAAGACGATATACCTCCCCAAACAAGGACTGCAACGTGGTCACTTGAGACTCGCGACAAAGCACGATGTTTTCCAGATGAGGCATGCTGGCGGGAGCCCAAGGACAGTGCTGCCCCGGGGTTAACTCCGCGGGTGCCCACGGGGACCCACTCCTCAACCCTGCAATCCACGTTCCCGCCGGAAACCAGATTCCCGGGGCTATGGGGGGCGGGGAGAAACACATGTACACATGCGCAGGTGTGACGTCAGCGCGCGAGGAGCGCCGCCCCGCCCGAGTCTCCGCCCTCGGGAGGTGCTGGAGTGTTTTTTGCTTGTTGGCTGCCGCTGGGCTGTTAGTGCTGGCTAAGCTGAGCCCTGCCTTACGGAGCAGTGATGTTTTCCATCCGAGTGTTAAGACGTGGGGCTGAGCCGACAGAGAAGGCACTGGGCAAAGCTATGCTGTCTGTCAGGCCTCTTGTGACCCGGGAATCAGTGACTGTGGTTTTCCCGCGTAGACACCAAATTTAGAAGCCTTGCATAATGGAGAGCTCTGCACAAGTGCCCCGGGAGCCAGTACCCCTGGCTGTTCTGGGACTTCATGAAGACAAACTCCTACAGAACCTATATATTGCCGAAAGATAGGGCTTTTTACCTTAAGCGTTTGGTGGATTTTTTTTCTTTCCTTTTTTAAGGGGCGGGTGCACCCTGTTGAGCACACAGATTACCATGGCCAAGCCCCCATGACTCCTCTGATGATAATTAAAAAAAAAAAAAAAAGTGTGAGTGGGGGAGTAGGATGGAGGGCGAATAGCAGTTTGGAATGATTATTCTTTCTAAAAAATATTTTTATTTATTATTGGATACACATAGAGAAACTTGAGTGGAGGGGAAGATAGGGAGAGACAGAGGCAACTGCAGCCCTACTTCGCTGCTCATGAAGCTTTCATCCTGCAGGTGGGGACCAGGGGCTTGAACCTGGGTCCTTGTGCACTATAATGTGTGTGCCACCGCCTGGCCCCATGAAATAACTATTCTTCCTGCAAGTCTGAAACCAGATCTAGAAATTTCTCTTCCTACTAAGAGAGACTACTAGTGTAAGCAAAGATGACAGAAATAAAAATAAAGATACCTTTAGCAGCACCAGACTTTCATATGTGTTTACTAGTGGAACACGTACAAGAAACTAGACATTAGAAAATTCTGGAAATAAGTTGTAGCTAAGTGGATGAAAGGGGAGTTAGGGTTGTTTGGAACCACTAATGGTTCTGAACAAAGATAGGGAGTATCCTTGAACCACTGAATATTTATCTGTAAAATAGCTTTAATAATAGACAGGTTATTGGTGTGAGTGAAATATGTTTCACTTAATGTCTGGTAGATTTAAGTTGTGACTATCGTGATCAGATTCTTATATTTATGATGACCAAAAGAATATTTTGATAGTTGTGGCCTCTTACAGTGTATTTATTAACTAACCAAATTTTTATCTGGTTTTGTTTGTTTGTTATAACTGGAGCTTCACAACTCCAAATCAACTTTTTTCATATAGAAAGATAGACACCACAGCACAGAAGCTGAGTAGTGCCCATGACAAAGCAAGCACATTATCCAAAACACCCCAGTCTCTTAATTTTTTCCACTACACCGTGTCAAAAAGAGGTTAAATCCAAGAGAGATTCAGAAGCAAACTTCACAGAAGTCGGTAGCTGTTTAAATGAGATGGAGGAAGGAGTCATTAAAAATAACATTTAGGTTTCTAACTAGGTGATTTTAGGCTTTGCCTATAATTAAATAAAAAATAAGATGTCAGCTAGTTGATTTTTTAAATTATCTTTATGGGGAAGATTTAGTTTTATCTTTATGACCAAAGTGAGTTTGTATTGTCAGTTTGAAATATCTCCAGGATAACCAAGAAGTCCAATAAAGCTTATTAGGATCTGGAGCTGCAGAGAGAAAGAGATTTAGAGATGAAAAGACAGCATAATGGTTATGCAAAAGACTTTCATGCCTGAGGCTCTGAGGTCACAGATTCAATCCCCAGCACCACCATTACCCTGCTGATCAGTTCTCCTCTCTATCTCTGTATCTCTCTTTCATTAAAATAAGTAATTTTTTAAATATTTTATTTATTTTATTAATGAGAAAATAGATGGAATGTTTTGAGTATTTAAATGCATAGATTTCAATTCTGAGTATATATTCTTTTAATCTAAGCACTTAAGGTTTCAAATTTGTAAATTGGAGTTCTTTTTTTCTTTTTGCCTCCAGGCTGGAGCTTGGTGCCTGCACCATGAATCCACTGCTCCCGGAGGCTATTCCCCCCCACCACCCCATTTTTAAAAATTTTTATTTATAAAAAGGAAACACTGACAAAAACCATAGGATAAGAGGGGTACAACTCCACACAATTCCCACCACCAGAACTCTGTATCCCATCCCATCCCGTGATAGCTTTCCTATTCTTTATCCCTCTGGGAGTATGGACCCAGGGTCATTATGGAGTGCAGAAGGTGGAAGGTCTGGCTTCTGTAATTGTTTCCCGGCTGAACATGGGAATTGACAGGTCTATCCATACTCCCAACCTGTCTCTCTTGTTCCCTAGTAGGGTGGGGTTCTGGGGAAGTGGGGCTCACTGTTGTGGTCGTCTGCCCAGGGAAGTATGGTTGGCATCAAATTATCATCTGGAACCTATTGGCTAAAAAAGGAGTCAGCATATAGAGCCAAAAAAATTGTTGACTAATCATGAACCTAAAGGCTGGAATGGTTCATATGAAGAGTTGGGGTGGAGGTGTCTCTGGCTTATAGATAGTTAATAGTCCTATTTTAGTTATGTTTCAAAAAGCCCATGACTATACTAGATTTTTTTTTCTCCTGAGCATGACATCTGATATGTAGGTAGATCTAAGTTATTGTCTGGGGAGATGATGTCATGGCTAGAAAAAGGACCAGAATATGGGAAAGGGATATAAATATTGTTGACTATAAACCCCATCAATTTTATCTCATCTGGGGCTCATATTCACCTTAAGAGCCTATGTGACCTCTGCATCCCTATAGATCTGAGCTCACATTCTATGGTCATGAGTAGGAGCATTCCAAGCTGCCCCAATTTCAGGACCCATCTTCCTCATCAGAGGATGTAACATTCTCTACCATTGTTGATCTGTTAATCCACATTGAGGACCAGGTCCTATGGAGGCTCACAAAGGGATCTATTGTGTTGTTCCTGATAGAGATGACCAGTAACAATGGAGAGATGGATCTATTTGAGATCTAGGCCCATCATGTCTGTTTGGGAATCTCAGGATTCCCCGACTAGGGCCCCAGCTGATGGGGTGGCCTGATAGTGACTAGAGAGTCATCGTAAAAGTATGCCAGTCTCTTGCCCTTATTTAGCTTTTATAGTCCTTACTTTGCTAAGGTTAGCTTTGGAGTGAGTGAGGGAAGTATAATAGGAAGTAGGTGAGGAGTGTATCTAAGTCTAAGCAGACACTATTTCATTATGAACTTTATGATGTCTTTCTAGGTCTCACTACTTGCTTGCTGAATATACTGACTCACTGCAGACTATTGTGTACTTTTGCTTCAGTATATATATGCCTGGCTGGCTAGCTTCACGGATGGGAGACAGATGACCAGGGACTCATGGCTGAGCTGGGCAGCAGTATCTCTTTATTCATGTGGAATGCAGCACAATCTAAGCCAAGCTATCTCTAATCACAATCCTGTCCTTATATATATACTCGCCAAGTAGGGTGGAAACAGGATGTGACATAGAGAGGGTGGAGTGAAAAGAGACTGGTGCAAATCAGGGTGTACTACAAGAGGGGGCAGAGCAAAAAGACATCATGAACCAGTGGGAATTAAACCAAAGCCCTGCAGCAGGGTAGTGCTTAGTTAACAGTGGTTATGTAAATAGAATACAGTGTTAAGCAGGGGGGATTAAACCAATGAAACAGAAGGGGTTTTAGAAGCAGAATTAGAAGCATACCAACATACATATGTATATATATATATATATATATATATATATATATATAACATACATATATGTATACATATATATAACATATACATATATATATACATATATATATACATATATATATATATATATATATATATGTTGCCCTTGTTTAATGTTGTGGTTTTTATTATTGTTGTTATTGATGTTGTTGGGTAGGACAGAGAGAAATAGAGAGGTGAGGGGAAGACAGAGAGGAGTAGAGAAAGATAGACACCTGCTGACCTGTTTCACCACCTGTGAAGCCACCCCCCTGCAGGTGGGGAGCCAGGGGCTTGAACCAGGATCCTTAGGATGGTCCTTGAGCTTTGTGCCATATACACTTAATCTGTTGCACTACCGCCTGGCACCCCTAGAGTTAATTTTTTAAAAATCTTTATTTATTGGATAGAGACAGCCAGAAATCAAGACGGTAGATATAGGTTCACCCCTGGAACTGCCCATCTCCCTGGCCTTTGGGAGACAGAGGTCAAGAGTGGTGCCTGCGGGTCCAGAGCAACTCAACCTGTTGAGGGCAATGTATGGAGGGAGACAAATAGTCAGCTCTGGGAAAAGCCTAGGAGGGCAATTCATTTATTTGAGAGAGAAAGCAAGTACACATACACATTGCCTAGGCAGAAGGTCAAGGTAATCATTAACCCAAGCACAGAATAACACAATGCATAGCCGCATGTTGACCTATAAACTTTTTGATCACAAATGAAGAATTACCACACAAGGTTTAATCACAAGCTTCACAATGCATATTTCCCTGAGGGTAATTACAGGCACCTCTGTCGGGCTAAGCTTCACTGACGGGAGACAGACGACCCGGGACTCATGGTTGAGCTGTACACAGTATCTCTTTTATTCATGCAGGACGCAGTGCAATCTATACCAAGCTAAGCTAAACTAACAACTAACTAAAACGAACAATGTTGTCTTTATATATACTTCCCAAGTAGGGTGTGAACAGGATGTGACGCAGAGAGGTGGAGAGAAAAGTGACTGGTGAAAATCAGGGTGTGACAAGGAGAGGATCAGGGTGTGACAAGGAGAGGGGGTGGAGCAGGTGAGAATTCTACCACTAAACCACCAATGCCCTGGAGGGAAGGTGGTGCTTTATGTAAATGTAAAAGTGATTTATGTAAATACATGACAGTGGTTATGTAAATAGAATACAGTGGTTATGTAAATAGAATAGTGTTAAGCAGGGAGGATTAAACCAAATGAAACAGAAGAGGTTTTTAAAAGCATACCAACACACCTCAGAGTAAATTACAGGTACTTCAGAGGAAGGGAGAGGAGGAGGGGCAGTTGAGCAAAAATGTGGTGGTTTTCAAGTTCATAGCCTTTGTTTTAAGGGGAGAGGAGAGGCATGTGCAGAAAGGTAGCCCCCTTTCCAGGGAAGCCATCCATCATCATTAGTTCAAGAGGTCAGGGGAACCTGCCCTTCACTCGACCTAAAGGGAGAGTTGGGGGTCAACTCCCTTGAACCTCATGGAAATAATGGCCTGGACTTACTATGACAGTGGACCCTATTCTCCAACAGGTAGTGAGAGATAGAAAGGGACAAAGAGACATACCTACAGCCCTGCTTCACCACTCAAAAAGCTTTTCCTCAGCAGGTGGGGACAGGGGGCTAGTACCCAGGTCCTTGGGCATTGAGACACATGTGCTCAACCAGATGTGCCACCACTAGGCCCCTGGGGTTAAATTGTTAATGTATTTCTACTAATAGGTCTTTCTTTCTTTCTTTCTTTCTTTCTTTCTTTCTTTCTCTCTTTCTTTCTTTCCTTCTTTCTTAATATTTATTTATTTCCTTTTTGTTGCCCTTGTTTTTATTGTTGTTGTAGTTATTATTGTTGTTGATGTCAGCATTGTTGGATAGGACAGAGAGAAATGGAGAGAGGAGGGGAAGACAGAGAGGGGGAGAGAAAGATATGTAGGAACTGAGCAAAAAGTAATAAATGTAAAATGGTATATAAACAGACAAATGAACCTAGACTTGGGCAACCCAAGGGTTACGTAAGCAAATACAAGATAGGCCTGGGAGTCTGCAAGGCCTGAGATAAATACGAGGGCAGACTCTGAGAAAACAGCCTGGGAACCTGGAGTCAGGAAAAAGAAATAACTCCAAGAACAAAAAAGACCCCCTCCCCTTCCCTGCACCTGTGGGCTATAGATGTAAAAGTGTCATATAGCTACATTGTGTAGCTGAACCTTGTCATGTAGCCATGTAATCTGAAAGGTATATAAACCTTAATAGGACTTGGGTACGGGGTCGATTACCAGACAGCTGGTATGTCAGCCCCTCGGTAACTCAGCCCTAGCTGGCTAGAATATAATAAAGGCTCTCTGCTTTCACATCACCTTTGGTTCCTTGTGGATTTCTTTATATCACGGACCCAGGAATAACAGATAGACACCTGCGGACCTGCTTCACCACCTGTGAAGTGACTCTCCTACAGGTGGGGAGCCGGGGGCTTGAACTAAGATCCTTATGCTGGTCCTTGCGCTTTGCACCACATGCTCTTAACCTGCTTCACTACTGCCCAACTCCCTCCTTTTTTAAAAAAAATATTAAATCACCTATAATCTTAGATCAGGAAGACCAGAAGCAACCAGTCCTATCAGTATCTAAGATATAGTTATCTGTAAATAGCATTAAATGACATAAATCATGGTCAGGTCTTGCATGGTATAGTAAATCCTAACCATGGGATTTTCAAAGTAAATCAAATTCCCAAATAACTTGGTTTAATAATAATTATCTATTGCCTTCTTAAACTCTAAGGCAGCAAGGAACATTCCTCATTTTCTGTGAAATCTCTGTTTCTCCAAGTTCTGAAACCTCTGGGGCTTTGCTTGTTACCCAGCTTTTTTTTTTTTAATTTTTTCTTTTTTAGTTTGAGTGAAAATGGTGCACTTTTCAGTTTTTTGCAATGTAGATAGTAGTAAAATTCAATTCTTTGCTTTTAAAGTCTAAGTTCACATAAATTATTTCACTTCTTTTAAATTATTTTTAGATTCTTGACATTAAACTTAAGACCGTATATATAAAGTATATGCTGTACCTCTGAGTACCCTCAATCTATTACTCCTTTTTCTTGCACAGATTTCTGCACTTTATTTGAACATTCCTTATGGAAGCACTTTTATCATTAACTCGGCCTGCATTTTCTAGTGCAAGGAAGCAAAATCTGCCACCTCAAAAAAAATGTCTTTGGGGAGTCGGACTGTAGCGCACCAGGTTAAGTGCAGGTGGTGCAAAGCACAAAGACTGGCATAAGAAACCCGGTTTGGAAACCAACCCCCCCCACACACACACCTGTAGGGGAGTCACTTCACAAGAGGTGAAGCAGGTCTGCAGGTATCTATCTTTCTCTCTCCCTCTGTCTTTCCTTTCCCTCTCCATTTCTCTCTGTCCTATCCACAACAACAATAACTACAACAATAAAACAACAAGGGCAATGAAAGGGAATAAATACATATTTAAAAAATTAAATAAATGTCTTTGGCAGAAGCATAATTTCATGGAAGGGATATTGAGTTGACATTGCCTTTGAAAAAGATTTACATGTTAATCTCTTCCTTGAGGGCATCTCTCTCAGAGTATCTGAGAAGAGCTAACCCCTTTTATCTTTTTCAATTAGTACGAGAACTTAATTCTTGCTGTGCCTTCTTCCACTAGCCTCCTTAATCAACATCCCTTTCTTTTCACCATCATCCGCTGCTCTAGTTAATTTACATAAAGACAGACTCTAGAGTCACATAGGTAGGTGAGTTACTCATCTTTACTGAATCTCTCCTATGTGTAAAAAACCTTAGCATACACTAATAACTCACCTTTTTCTCTTTTTCTCTCTGATACTTAATTGATAATTTGTTCAACCTTTGAAAGATCCAGATGGATACAGAATTATTTCAGTTATGCCTCATAAACTAGGAAGCTAAATCTCAAATAGCTGCCTATCTTAAATGCCAGCTCCAATGGTAAGAATCTCTTCTACACACATCATTTCTTGAACAAAAATTTTCTGTCTTTCAAGTCTTACAGAATTTATTATACTTGTAAGAATTAAAACTCTCAAATTGCATTATATACTATTCATTTATTTATTTTACCAGAGCACTGCTCAGCTCTGGCTAATGGTTATGTGGGGGACTGAACCTAGGAACTCAGAACCTCAGGCATGAGAAGCATGAGAATCTTTTTGCGTAAATACTATGCTACCGCTTCCACCCTTGAATTATAGATATTTGTGTTTGTGAAACCAACTTCATTTATTAATTTATTCATTCATTAACCTAGCATGTTTTGAAGATCTATCACACTGGAATGCCAGTGGTGATATATGCCAAAGAGAGACATTAGACTTCATGAAAACTATAATATTGGGGCCAAACGGTTGCATATCAGGTAGAGTGCACACATTACCATGCACAAGGACCCAGGTTCAAATTCCCGTTCCACCCTGCAAGGCAAAGCTTCATAAGCAATGAAGCCATGCTACAGTTATCTCTCTCCTTCTTCCCCTCTCTGCCTTCCCTATCCATTTCTCTCTGTTTCTATCCCAAAAAGAAAGGAAGTGGTCCTGGGAGGGGTGGATTCATCATGCAGGCACTAAGCACCAGTGACAACCCTGGCAGCAAAAGTAATTAAGTAATTAAAAAATAAAATTGCAATCTATAGGAAAGACAGATAATAAATATATAATCAGAAACTTATTAGATGCCACAAATACATAATTCAATAGATAGTAGTAATTAATGTGAACACTTATAGAATGAACAAGTGAGTCGTTGAATAAATATGTGAACTATAAGTCATTTTCCACAATTGCACCTACTATTTGAACTAAATATATCATTTCTTGTGGTATTTATCATACTACCTGAAAATTTCACTTTATATAACTCTAGGAAATATTTTTCACAAAACTTCTTTGATAAATGATCAAAAAGTAGTTTTTAATAACCATTTTATTATAGGATCACAGCGTTACATACTCATTGAAAGATACTAGAATGTATTCAATGTCTTTTCTTCAATATTAAACTGACTAGAACAAATATTTTTGAAGTTCATCTCCCTCAACTTAAAGTCATTTTAGTGGAATATTTCTTTAAATTATACCACAAAAGAAAAAGAAAGTAATAAAGATATGTAATGAAACTATATCCCAAAGTAATTTCTGTCATGGAATGTAAAAAAATCCAATATCAGAGTGAAATTAAATCAATATTAAGTTAAGAAAGCAATTCAGTTAACTCCACAGGAGAAGTCAGATCCATTATTTCCACATTACTTCTTTTTTTAAGCTTTTAATATTTCATTTTTAATCAAAATTTATTGGACAGGCTAATTTAACACTTATTAAAGACATTCACTTATTGTTAATGAATATTCATGAATATATTATTATTCAAAGGAAAAATATTAAAGCATGGGTTCCAGAGTCAGACTCCTGTTAGAATAGTGACTCTGTAACACTTGCTAACTGCGACCTTAGACATGTTACTATTTTATGGTTTAATGTTTTCATCTGTAAAGTGCTAAGAAATAAAAGCAATATCTACTTCACACAGTGGATATCTCCATATTTCTACCTCATCTACACTGAACCTCTCAGCAGTTTGTTCTTCACCAGAATACAAGTGCCACAATGAAAGGCAAGGGAGTTTGTTGGCTTTGTCTAGTTCTGTATCTCTAGCAAATACAATAGTAACTAACATGTAAGAAACTCAGGAGCATTTACTGAGTGAGTGATGCTTCTGTTCTTCTATGCAGTCTGTGTTGATCTCTAAAGTATAGAGTGATGCTTTAGACTCACCCATATGTTCTAAGATTCTCTCATTAGTGTCTTGAATAGCTGTTACAATGAAAAGAAGTGAAGGAAGGAATAACACATGACACCATCTTGGAGATGTCATCCTTTCCCTTTGTGCTAACACAGTATTTAGCAATGGAAAATACCCAATAAATAGAATTATGATTTTATTATTCTGTTGATTAATTAGCTTGACCAAACCAAACCTTGAATGCTTGCCCTGATTCTCCCAAAGTCAGTAAATTTACACTATAACAATTTTAAATTATTTATTTATTTATTGAGAGTGACATTCAGTAATTGAGAGTGGAAGAGGAGATAGACAGGGAGAAAGAGACACTTGTAGAACAGTGAGGAGGGAGAGGAAGATGGCAGCCTGAGAAGTTGCTGGCAGCGAGCGCTCTGACGGCATCGTCGGCAACGGTAGGATTTTCTGCCTTTAGCAGGCCAGTTAATAAGGGGTGACACCAAAGAGTGGGTACAATTTAATTTGGGTTAAGAATTAGAGTAAAGGTGACACGGACTAGCGGGGCTCCAGAATTCCCAGGGCGCCGGGCAAGGAGAGTGCGCCGGGCATTGTCCTCCGCCCGCCCGGGAAGGCGGCTCCTCCGCCCGTTGCAGAGCGCGGCGGGCAGAGGA